>NC_136751.1:30547794-30587794 GCF_936440315.1 Barbus barbus
GTACACGCAGAGACGCGCCTGCACCACCACATTACAGTTGAAGTATTTATCACGACACTTCTCATCTGAAACACACACAAATACAACAGGTGCAATGGAGAATCTCACCAAAACATGCACATGTCACTTAAGTTAATACGAAAAAGAGTAAGAAATTATACTTGGCATAAAGAAAATGAAACCTGTTTTTACATTATGGCATTATTGTCATGATAATTACAGTTTTTTGTTCGACTGCTTACACATATTCTCAAAACTTTGCCTCTTTTTTTCAAAACATCCAAGAATTGCACACAAAATGCAAAATGTCTCACATCTCTTGCAAAACTAAGCACTGCATTCAACATATCACAAACACATCTCAAAAGCAAACATTTGCAAACACTTTTGCTGTAATATTAATTCCTGTGTTACAGAGAGAACTGTGTGTTGTGTTTGCAAAAAGTGTTTTATGAAAAGTCTGAGAATTAGTGTCTGGTTTTGCAGATTTGGTGTGTGCTTCTGCTGTTTGAGTGACAGCTTTCAGAAACTGTGTGACAAGTGAAGAGTAAGCAGCTGAAAAACACTGTAAAAACATTAATCCACAGATTTCTCATTACTGTAACCTGGATTTATTTATACGTATTAATTTACCAATTTAATTCATTTTTAGTATGCTTTATTTTGATTATTTTATTAATTTAGCACATTTTTGCATAAGGATAAATAACAATCTTTGCATAAATAAATACTATGCATAAGGAAAAGCGAAGCCTTTTTGCATTCTCTTATTATATTCATAATAATTAAGCACATTTTTCTGAAAATGTCTCATTACTGCATTCAGTTTCATTTTGTTTACATTAGTTTAGCAATTGCATGATTTTATTAAATTTTTTGGTTATTTTGATTGATTCTAATTTAAATTTCAAATATTTATCATAACTCATCTAAAAACGCAGAAATTAAACAGATGCAGCAAAAACATGTTCAGGTCACATGTTACCCTAAAATCATAAAAATATATAGGAATTATACTTTGCATAGGGGAAAATTAGGCCTATTTTTGCATTCTAGCATTTTATTCAAAATAATTAAGGACATTTACGAAATGTAAGAAATTGAGCAAATTTCTCATTATTGTAATCTGTTTGATTTTGATTTTTTTTTATTTTTAAATATTTTATATTAAGCAATTTTATGATTTAATAATTTTTGTAATGCAACCAGATGTGCTACTTAAGAGTTTTGTTCTTGATTATCATTATATTCAGTAATGATTATAATTTGATTCTATTACTATAACGGTATTTTTTAAATAACAGCAAAGTTACTCTAATAAATATAACCTATGGAACAAAAATGGGATTAAAAAATAAAAAGGCAAAAAGTTTTTCTCAGAATTTTCAGAACTGCAACATAAAAACTAAAAGATAAAAGATAAGAGATAAAAGAAATCGCAAATGCATTTTACTTTTATTTTGGCAGAAATAAACTTCTATAGTAACAAATGTTTGTTGCCTAATTAAATACCAGCATGATGTATGACTACTTTGCATTTAAATAATATATTCATATTTCAGCAATGAGAAAACCCATAAAACAGTCAAAAGATTTATTTTTCATTTTCTTCATACAAAATACTTTCTTTTGAGGTGTTTTTATGAAATAAGCACAGATTGAATAGGCAGTGGCATGTTTACATATTAATGATGGACTGACCAATCAGAGGCAGGCAGGGCTCGGGGTGACACTCCTCCTTGTCGTGTGGCTTCAGTGTTTGGTCGCAGTGGTCACTGGTCATCATATCATCGGACAGACAGCGCACCTCTCGCACGCGGAAGCCTGTCTCACACGTCTTTGAGCACTGCACACACACACATATGCGGTTGTTAGGGTGTTTTTAGTGTGATGTGATTGTACTCTGAGTGTGTGTCATCTCACCACGCTCCAGTCGGTGTGGAACCACTTAGCTCCGCAGGTTTTGATGAAGCAGCTCTGCTGACCGAGAGGTTTGTCCAGAGATGAGCATTCATACGACGGCATCACTGAGAAACCCTCATCAGAGCGCATCAGACACACCACTGCCCTCTGCTGACTACCAGAGCCACACTCCGCCGAGCACTGAGACACACACACACACACACACACACACAGAGACACACACACACACACACACACACGCACACACACACACACACACACACACAGAGACACACACACACACACACACACACACACACACATACACACACACACACACACACACAGAGACACACACACACACACACACACACACACACACAGAGACACACACACACACACACACACACACACACACAGAGACACACACACACACACACACACACACAGAGACACACACACACACACACACAGAGACACACACACACACACACACACACACACACACACACATGAATAACTTGAGCTAAAACAGGGATTCCCAAATACTTTCACCAGATGAACCCAGAAGAACTACAATATTTTCTCAAAGTTCTCCAGGGATTTTAATTTAAAGGGGTGGTTGATTGTGATTTTAATTTTCTAACTTTAATTAGTGTGTAAAGTTACAGCCTAATGTTAAGTTACGACGCTGAAAGTTTAATGCAAACGGAGATATTGTCATTTCAAATTAGCAGTTTAATGCCTACAAAAACGGCTGATAGGGACTACAACGAGCTTCTTCCTGTGTTGGTGACATCACAAACCCAGAAATTTACTTTATTTACATAAACCCCCGAGAACACGCAACAAAGTGGGCGGGGCCATGTTGCGCTGCTTTAGAGAAGAGGAAGAGTTGTTGCCATGCCGTCAAAACTAGGGGTACATTAAAAAAAACTATTCATATATGAATCGTGATTCTGTCTTCTAACGATTCTAATGGATTCACAAGTTTCAAAATCAACGTTCAAAAGCAGCGGTTATTAATCTGCATATCTCTCTCATTCAGATCATCAGCTCCATCGATGAACTGTGTTCCAATTATACACTTTATGTATAATTGATATAAAATACCTTCGAGCCGCACATGCCCGCCTCGGTTTGTTGCTCCTTGGTACTGTTTTTATTTGTTTGACCTGTCTTAAGCAACGTTTTTCCGATCAGCTCTACCAGGAATAGCACACCAAATAACTTGTTTTGCCGATGTTTGAACATGCAGATGTTTTACTGGACATTTTAGTCGGAAGAGCTGCGATCCTATACATAATCAAATGAACTACAACTCCTCACCCGCACAAACAAGGACTTTTTAAACTCTGCTACGCTTTGCTTCACGGACACGTGGCTGAACGGAGCTATCCCGGAGCTGTTCAGAGCGGACCGCCTTACTGAGTCGTCATTGGAAGCGAGAGGCGGTGGATTATGTTTTTAAATCAATGAAGGCTGGTATACAGACGTAACAGTTTAAAAGAAGATGTGCTGCCCAAATTTGAAAGCTCTCTTTATTAACTGCAAGCCTTTTTATTCACCGCGGGAGTTGTCCTCGTTTATTCTGGTGAGTGCATACATTCTTCCTGGGCACTAGAACTGTTGGCCGATCAAATTACACACACAGACCAGCATTACCCAGAATCTTTCATTATCATTCTCTGTGATTTTAACAAAGCTAATTTCACCCCTGAACTGCCTAAATATAGACAGCACACCACATGCCCCACCAGAGACAGCAATATACTGGTCCATTGCTACACTGTTTTAAAGAATGCATACCACTCTGTGCCCCGAGCAGCCCTGGGACTCTCTGATCACTGTTTGCTTCATCTTCTATTTGGATCGTAAAAAGCGCTATACAAATAAACTTGAATTGAATTGAATTGAATAAAAACTGCCTCTGATCCCACATCTCTAGTGGCGCAGATGGTAAAGCGCATACTGTGGTATTTCTGATGTGATCGACGAGGGTTCGAACCTGCCTTTTGCCGAAGTGTTTTTCTCCCTTTTCAAATCTCATATCACATCATAAAGGCATTTATTTTTAATAAAAATGAAAGAAATAACCAAAAAGTTGAAAATGAAGTATCAGGTAGGGTTTGGGTAGGTGTAGGGAGGGCTTTATTGTATCAATAAGATGGCATCCATTTAATAATCTGAATTAAAATTATAATTTACACTCAATATGTTATTATTGCATACTGTTTTATAATGTAATACAATACTGAAGTGCAATTGCCACTATTTTGCAACCAGTAGTATAAACAGCAGGAAATCCTGCTATTTTAACATAGTGTAAATATAATCTATAGCTATTTGCACTTGGTGTAAATAACATATCTCTAAAAATACAGCTATTTTCACTTAGTGTTGATAAAATCCATTGCTATTTGAACTTCAGAAAAATGACCGCAATTTCAACTGAAGAGGGCCTTTAATCAGTCCGTGCCCAGGACACCTCTGCCTGGCTAAACATACAATATTTCTTATTTTTAATGATTTATTTTGATAGTTTTTATTTTAAGTAATTTATTCTAATTTTGCATTTTGTTTAAATACAATTTTTAGTAAGCGTTTTATTGTGATAGCTTATATTTGAAAATCATTTATATGAATTTAGCATTTTTATGACAATTCTTTTTTTAGTATGTCTTTAATTTGATTGTTTTATTTTAAAATCATTAATTTAGCATTTTAATGATTTAATAAATTTGTAGTATGTGTTTATTTTGGCAGTTTTTTTAAAGCACTTACTTTAATTTGGAATTTTTATGATTTAATTCATTATTAGAATTTATTTCAATAGTTTTAATTTTAATATTATTTATATCAGTTTTAGATTTTCATTAATTTTTCGTATTTATTTTGATTGTTTTTTATTTTAAAATCATTTATTTTAATTCTGCATTTTATGATTCAATCGATTTTTAGAAAGTGTTTTATTTTGACTGCAATTTTACATTTTTTAATTCATCAACTCATGAACCCCCAGTTTAGTTTTTTTTCAACAGCTTACACACATTTTCAAAACTTTGCCACTTTTTTTTTTTAAACTTTACACACAAATCCAAGAATTGCACACAAAATGCTAAATGCCTCACATCTCTTGCAAAATGAGGCACTGCGTTCAAAATATCACAAACACAAACGCAAACATTTGCAAACACCTTTGCCATAATATTAATTCCTGTTAGATTTGTGTGTGTTACAGAGAGAACTGTGTGTTGTGTTATCTCAGTCAAAGGCTGAGAATTAGTGTGTGGTTTTGTAGATTTGGTGTGTGCTTCTGCTGTTTGAGTGACAGCTTTCAGAAACTGACAAGGAAAGATTTTGTATGCAAGCAGATGAAAAAAACTGTAATGAACCCTGATCTGTAACATCAGACACAGTAAATGCATGAAGTAACATGGCAGTCGTACCTGACTCCAGGGCCCGGTGAACCACTCGGTGCGGCTCTCACAGGGACCGTTGTTGCAGGGCTGGGCCTCGGGGGGTCGTTGGGTCCCGCAGCGCTCCAGAGGCAGACTGCTGATGTGATTGGTGAGGCACTGAACACTGCGAGTCCGCACACCCGCGCCACAGTCCGCCGAGCACTGCATCACACACACAAATAATTTGCTGATTTTCTATCCGAGTTAGTACTGGCTGCAGATAAAGTCTTAATTGTTGGCGATTTTAATATCCATGTCGATAATGAAAAATATGCATTAGGAACAGCATTCATAGACATTCTGATCTCTATCAGGGTTAGACAACACGTTTCTGGACCTACTCATTGTTGAAATCATACTCTAGATTTAATACTGTCACATGGAATTGATGTTAGTGGTGTTGAAATTCTGCAGCAAAGCAATGATATCTCAGATTATTATCCAATTTTGTGTAAACTCCATATAGCTAAAATTGTAAATTCTACTCCTTGTTACAAGTATGATAGAACCATCACCTCTACCACAAAAGACTGCTTTGTAAGTAATTTTCCTGATTTATCTCAATTCCTCAGCATATCCAACAGTGCAGAAAAACTTGATGATGTAACAGAAACTATGGACTCTCTCTTTTCTAGCACTTTAGATACAGTTGCTCCTTTACGCTTAAGGAAGATCAAAGAAAACAGTCCGACTCCGTGGTATAATGAGCACACTCGCACCCTAAAGAGAGCAGCCCGGATAATGGAGCGCAGATGGAGGAAAACAAAACTAGAGGTATTTCGTATAGCTTGGCAGGAAAATACCCTATCCTACAGAAAAGCATTAAAAACTGCTAGATCTGATTACTTTTCGTCTCTTCTAGAAGAAAACAAACATAACCCCCGGTATTTATTCAATGCAGTCACTAAATTAACGAAAAATAAAGCATCAACAGGTGTTGGCATTCCCCAAAAGCACAGCAGTAATGACTTTATAAACTACTTTACTTCCAAGATCGATTCTATCAGAGATAAAATTGTAACCATGCAGCCGTCAGCTATAGTATCGCATCAGATGCACTATAGATCCCCTGAGGAACAATTCCACTTATTCTCTACTATAGGAGAGGAAGAATTGTATAAACTTGTTAAATCATCTAAACCAACAACATGTATGTTAGGCCCTATTCCATCTAAACTACTAAAAGTCATAGATCCTCTTTTGGCTATTATTAATTCATCATTGTCATTAGGATATGTCCCCAAAACCTTCAAATTAGCTGTTATTAAGCCTCTCATTAAAAAACCACAACTTGACCCTAAAGATCTAGTTAATTACTGACCGATCTCAAATCTCCCTTTTCTGTCAAAGATACTAGAAAAGGTAGTATCCTCACAATTATATTCCTTCTTAGAGAAAAATAGTATTTGTTAGGAATTCCAGTCAGGATTTAGACCGTATCATAGTACTGAGACTGCTCTCATTAGAGTTACAAATGACCTGCTTCTATCATCTGATCGTGGTTGTATCTCTTGATTAGTTCTACTGGATCTTAGCGCTGCGTTCGACACTATCGACCACAACATTCTTTTGAATAGACTAGAACACTTTGTTGGCATTAGTGGAAGTGCATTAGCATGGTTCAAATCGTACTTATCTGAACGCCATCAGTTCGTAGCAGTGAATGAAGAGGTATCATATCGATCACAAGTGCAGTATGGAGTACCTCAAGGCTCAGTACTAGGGCCGTTACTTTTCACGCTTTACATGTTACCCTTGGGAGATATTATCAGGAGACATGGTGTTAGCTTTCACTGTTATGCTGATGATACTCAGCTCTATATTTCTTTGCGGCCCGGTGAAACACACCAAATTGAGAAATGAATGGAATGCATAGATGACGAGTAACATCTTACTGCTAAATTCTGAAAAAACAGAAGTGTTAATTATTGGACCTAAAAGCCCCACATGTAATAACCTAGAACACTATCTAACACTTGATGGCTGCTCTGTCGATTCTTCTTCATCAGTTAGGAACCTAGGTGTGCTGTTTGATAGCAATCTTTCATTTGAAAGCCACGTTTCTAGCATCTGTATAACTGCGTTTTTCCATCTCAAAAACATATTTAAATTACAACCTATGCTCTCAACGTCAAATGCAGAAATGCTAATTCATGCATTTATGACCTCAAGGTTAGGTCTAAAAATAAAACTAAATAACTAAAAATATACTATTATTGTTAGAAATTGCAACAATATAAAAACAAAAATATAATACATTTATACATTTTAAATTTTTAATAAAATCAATAATTAAACAATAAATAAACAATAATCTCCTGGTCAGAGGAGAACTGCCCCCCGACTGAGTCTGGTTTCTCCCAAGGTTTTTTCCTCCATTCTGTCTCAGAGGGAGTTCTGGTTCCTTGCCGCTGTCGCCTCTGGCTTGCTCAGTTGGGGACACTTCATTTCTAGCGATTATCGTCAATTTGATTTCACAGATACTATTTAAACTAAACTGAGCTAGACAATGACGTCACTGAATTCAATAATGAAATGCCTTTAACTGAAAATTGAGTGTTTAATCTTATTATTATACATTACTGACACTCTATCCTCCAATTTGATACTGTTAAGTGCTTTGACACAATCTGTATTGTTAAAAGCCCTATATAAATAAAGCTGACTTGACTTGACTTGACGCAGGTTCATCACAGTGACCGAGCGTCACACACCTGACCACAGATACGAGTGTGACTCACCTGAGCGCTCCAGTCACTGAAGAACCAGCTCCTGGTGCACACACCTGCGTCGCAGTTCTCCACATCGCTCGGACGCAGCTTCATGTTGCACTCGTCATCAGCCACGATATCACCCACATTACTGACACAGTGCACCTCACGCGACCTTTGACCCACACCGCAGGGCACCGAACACTGAGACACACACACACGCATGCACGCACGTACGCACACACACACGCACACACACACACACACACACACACACACACAGGCCTACAATTTACATGTGCCAAGAGCCAAATGAGAGCAAAACTCAGTGTTAAATTAAACTTTTACACTTTCGATTAATTCTAACAATGCCTGAGAACATGATATGGTTTAGCACGAATAACAAATCACAGAAATTGCACTGCAATACTAGTATTTTAAGTGCACTGCTGTTTTATAAAATATAATAATAATAATAATATATACAGTCATGGCTAAAAATATCGTCACCCTTGGTAAATATCAAAGAAGGCTCTGAAAATTAATCTGCATTGTTAATCCTTTTGATCTTTTATTTAAAAAATTCACAAAAATCGAACCTTTCACTGGATAGTAAGAATTTAAAATGGGGGGAAATATCATTATGAAATAAATGTTTTTCTCTAATACACATTGGCCACAATTAACAGCACCCTTTTTATTCAAATATATATATAATAATTATTATAAATACTTTACAGTTCAATAGTATTATAGTGATCTACTATTAGTACTATTAGCATCTGTAAAACTGCTTTTTTCCATCTCAAAAACATATCTAAATTACGACCTATGCTCTCAACGTCAAATGCAGAAATACTAATTCATGCGTTCATGACCTCAAGGTTAGACTATTGTAATGCTTTATTTAAACTCTGGAACAATCTACCTAACACTGTTCAGGAAGCAGACACACTCTGTCAGTTTAAATCTAGATTAAAGACACGTCTCTTTAACCTGCCTTACACATAACACACTAATACACTTCTATTATTCAAATCCATTAAAGGATCGTTAGGCTGCATTAATTAGATCAACCGGAACGGGAACACTCCCCATAACACATGATGTACTCGTTACATCGTTAGAAGAATGGCATCTATGCTAATATTAGTCTGTTTCTTTAAATTTATAATTTGATTAGATAAGAACAAGAAGAATAAATAATAATAAAAATAGTAAAAATACTACTACTACTACTAATAATAATAATAATATCAATTAAAAATTATTATAAAATACTTTACAGTTCAATAGTATTATAGTGATCTTTTATTAGTTAATTTTATAATTTGATTAGGTAATAATAATAATAATAAAAATAATAATAAAATATTAATTAATTAATTAAACAACAGTACAACTGCAATACTAATATGGCTACAATTTAGTGGTAAACAACTTATGGTTGTTGTTTTCTTTGCTTTTAAACATAATAATAATAATAATAATAAAATATTACTATTATTTTATATAACAAGAGTACAAATTACAATATATAATAAATTTATAATATTTATGGTTGTTTTATTCTTTCAAGCATAGTAAGAATACTACTAATAAATAAAAATAATTATTGTTATTGTTATTATATTTTAGTATTATTAACAATATTTATGGCCATTTTTAATAATAATAATAATAATAAAATACTATTATTATTTTATATAACAATTACAATACTAATGGTATTTTTTTTACTTCCCTTTCAGACATTAACTTTAATTTTGGCAGAAAACCACAAGGAAACTAAATACTACTACTACTACTACTACTAATATAATAATAATACATTAATAACAATTTAAAATAATTTAACAATAACAATAAATTTATGAATAATAATAAAGTGTGCGGGGAGCAGGGGCAGTGATTGACAGCTGTCACTCACGGGGCTCCAGTCGGAGCGGATCTGCCACTCGCTGCAGATCTTGAGCTGGCAGGAGCTGCTGGTCTCGGGGCGCTCCGTCTGCTGACAGAGGCTGCTGGGAACACTCAGCGTCTGGTTACTGTACGTCTGACGACACAGAACCTGACGATACTGTACTCCCAGACCACACGACTTACTGCACTCCGACCACTCGCCGATGTCCCAGCTGAACACACACACACACACACACACACACACACACACACACAGAGACACAGAGACACACACACACACACACACACACACCCACACAAACACACAAAGACACACACACGCAGAGAGAGAGAGAGAGAGAGAGACACACACACACACACTTATCAATAAGGAGTATGCTGAATTAAATCCTGTCAGGGTCAGTGATAATAATAATAATAATTTGTTACATTTATATAGCGTTTTTCTGGGCACTCAAAGCGCTTTACATGAAAGGGGGGTATCTCCTCAACCACCACCAATGTGCAGCATCCACCTGGATGATGCGACGGCAGCCATATTGCGCCAGAACACCCACCACACACCAGCTTACTGGTGGAGAGGAGACAGAGTGATGAAGCCAATCAGTGTAAGGGGATGATTAGGAGGCCATGATGGTCAGAGGCCAATGGGGAAATTTGGCCAGGATGACGGGGTTACACCCTACTCTTTTTGAAGGACATCCTGGGATTTTTAATGACCACAGAGAGTCAGGACCTCGGTTTAACGTCTCATCCAAAGGACGGTGCTTTTTGACAGTATAGCGTCCCCGTCACTATACCGGGGCGTTAGGACCCACACAGACCACAGGGTGAGCACCCCCTGCTGGCCTCACTAACACCTCTTCCAACAGCAACCTAGTTTACCCAGGAGGTCTCCCATCCAGGTACTGACCAGCTCAACCCTGCTTAGCTTCAGTGGGCAACCGGTCTTAGGCTGCAGGGTGATATGGCTGCTGCATTTAATATATATATATGATGTATATAATATATACATTATGTATTTCTCATATTATGTTCCACGTTTCAGAATATCTTGTCTTTTTGCTTTTATTTAACTACTTAATTAAAATATTAATTTTAAAATACTGTGAGTAACTAAAATATTTTGCTTTATGTGATGCCATTATCTAAATGCCTTAATTACTTTTAAAGGTTTAGGCATTTGCCCAATTATTAGACTTTTTCAGAATTTTCACCAGTGACAACTGATCATATTTTCATGAATACTCTTTAAGTATCACTCATACTCTTGCTTAGAACATAACAGACTAAATTTCTCCCAACTGAATATTTTTTTTAAAAGATCAATACTTAAATATCTTCATACAACAAAATCAACAAAAGAAAAAGAACATTATATGTATCACATCTCCCAGCCTTAAAACTTGCTCTGAAACCATGTGTCTTGTAAAAAGCGCTACAAAAATGCATCCGACTTTGCATTATAATGTTTGCCTTATCACCACTAGATATCAGTATAATCATGCAATCATTTACTGCACGGTTCTGCAGAGTTGAACTAAACCCTGATTAAACTCACTGGAATCAGATCATCAAGCCTTCAGGATCATTAGAATTACAGTCTGATCACGGTTTGAACTCTTCAGGACAGTGAACCCTGATTTACTGCAAACAGGTTTAATCAACACACACACATGAAGAAGAAGAGGAGACTCACAAGGCAGGGCAGGGCTGGACGTTACACAGCTCCTCCTGCGGACTGGGTTTAGTGCTGCTGTCGCACAGACCGCTCGAAACATGAGCGTGAGTTACTCGATGAACACAGACGAACACGGTGAACCTGCGACCTGAACACCACATACAGCCCTCAACAAACATAGAGTCACATTTCTTACAACATCAGCCTCTCACGCAGCAGATGCATTGGAGTAGTTCACTCAAACATGAAAAAGTGCTGGAAATATGTTCATCTTCAGTTCATCTTAGATTAGGATGAGTGTTTCTTCATCAGGTTTGGAGAAATGTGTCTCTGCATCAGTGTCTCAGCAATGGATGCTCTGCAGTGAATGGGTGCCGTCAGAATGAGAGTCCAAACAGCTGATAAAAACATCACAATAATCCACACCACTCCAGTCCATCAGTTAACATCTGGAGAAGACAAAAGCTGAAACTAATCCAGCATTAAGACATTTTTAACTCAAATAATAATCCATAATAACGCTTCCTCCAGTGAAAAGGTGTTCTGGTCTGAATCAGGAGAGAAATCTGCACAGATCAAGCAGCGTTTACAAGACAAAACAGAGCTAAACTTTAAAGCTTTAGTCTTCTCCAGATGTTAACTGATGGACTGGAGTGGTGTGGATTATTGTGATGTTTTTATCAGATGTTTGGACTCTCATTCTGACGGCACCCATTCACTGCAGAGCATCCATTGCTGAGACACTGATGCAGAGACACATTTCTACAAACCTGATGAAGAAACACTCATCCTAATCTAAGATGAACTGAAGATGAACACATTTTCATGTTTGGGTGAACTGTTCATTTAAGTTTCACTAAATGAAATATTGCACAGTGTAAATGAACACCTCGTCCACAGGAGGCGCTGCAGTCTGTGGAGCCGCTCAGTTTCCAGTTATATTCTCTGGCTCTGGTTGAAGGCGGAGCTGCAGGAAGCTGATTATCCGGGACAAGAAGAGGATATCTGACCCTTGACCTCTCATGATCCTCCGGGGTCAACTGTTCGTTTGGGTCAGAACCAGCCGGACCATTCACAGCATTCACTGTGGAGCGATGCAAGATACAGTGAACAGAACGCAGTGATTTCTCACAAGGACAATACAGAGACAGAGTTCTAATACAAAGGAAAGAAACATTTTGTGTTGGATTCCATGACATAGATCACATCCCAAACCTTACCTTTTTAAAAATGAGCATAATATATATCAACCCACCGTCCAGCTGGTTCTCTTTAGGACTCGGAGCATCTACAGCGTTCTCCGACGGCATGACGAACTCATAATGCACTCCTGGATTGGGCTGCTGGTAGATCATCTGGAATAATAATTTAGTTTAGTTTTATTTCAAATGTAACAAGGCAGGTTATTGCAGCACAACCTGAAGTGTGTCAAAAATAACATATTCAAACCCCATACATAGGTCATTTATAAAACAATTTAAAAGCACGGGGAATAAAAGAAAGTTCTTGTCTTTTTGTTGTGCTTTTGGGCATAACATGTTCCCTGTTTTGATGAAGTGAATAAGTAGATGCTCGAGCTACAGTCATGAAGCTGTGCAAAAATATTCTAAATATAACAATAACAACAATAGTAATAATAATAATAATAATATTGATAATAATAGTAATAATGACTAAAATTAGGTTAAAATTAGATTAATATGAAATATTATATGAATAATTCAGTATTATATTGCAAAAATAGAATATTGTGTTCCACAAATTTGTCACAATAAATAGCTAAATGACAAAATATGCATGTAATAATAATAATAATAAATAAACAACTCAGATTTGTATGACATCATTATATGAATAAAATAAAACATTATATTTTTAATAATATTTTAATAATTAAGTATTATATAGCAATAACATAACATTACATTCCAATAATGTGCTACAATAAATAGTTATAATAATAGCTAAATTAATAAATATTAACCAAATATAATAATAACAATAATAACTCTATAATAATTCTATTATTAAAATTGAACATTATATGAATAATTCAGTGTTATATTATAATAATAAAATACTAGGTTCCAAAAATGTGTTAAAAGAACAAAAGTGGTATAGCTAAATGAATAAATATTAGTGCTGTCGAACGATTAATCTAAATAAATCGTTTCATCAAAATAAAAGTTTTTGTGTACATAATATATGTGTGTACTGTGTATATCATGTATATACAGTATAAATACACACACATGCATGCATATATTTTGAAAATATTTACATGTATTTATATTAATATAATTTATATTATATATAAATCTATTTAATATATAAACTATATTTAATATATAAAATAATATATGTTTGTGTATTTCTATATACATAATAAATATACACAGTACACACACATATATTATGTAAATTAAAAACTTTTATTTTGGATGCGATTAATCGCGATTTATCATTTGACAACACTAATAATAACAATTACTCAATAACCAAGAACTATATAATTATATTAATAAAATAAAACATTACATTTATAATTCCAGATTATACTGCAGTAACATAATACTGAGTTACAAAACATGTTAGAATGGACATGCCAACAACAGATAATGCAGTCTTGAGGTGTCACTCACAAACACATCCAGGATTTCATCGGTGGGTCCCTCGGCCAGGAAGGACTCTCCTGCGGTGCTGCTGATCTCATTGGGCCGTCGATACGTGAACATCGTTCCCACTCCCTCATACATTCCTGGACGGTCGATGGCCCAGTTTCCATTAATAATGGATCGCCCAGACCGGCTGAGCAGGGCTGCACACACACACACACACACACACACACACACACACACACACATTTGTTTTTGTGAACTGTGGGGACATTCCATAGGCGTAATGGTTTTTATACTGGACAAACTGTATATTCTATCACCCTACAGAAACCCTACACCTAAACTTAGCCCTCACAGGAGACTGTGCATTTCTACTTTCCCAAAACAACTCATTCTGTATGATTTATAAGCCTTTTGAAAAATGGGGACATGGGGAAATGTCCTCATAAATCACCTTCTCCTTGTAATACCTGTCATACCCATGTCATTATACAAATTTGTGTCCTCATTTGTCACAAAAGCACACACACACACACACACACACACACAGACGCACACACACACACACACACACACACACTCACACACACACACACAGATGCACGCACACAGACACACACACACACACACACGCATGCACGCACACACACACACACACACACACAGATGCACACACACAGACACACACACACACACACACACACACACACACACAGTAGCTGCTCAGAGTTATGGCCGATTGTTGCTGACAGGGAACTTTAGCAGTTAACAGTGTTCTGACACATGCTCATAAAACTCACTAAAACATGCAGCTCACACTCAGTGACCTCAGGCTCATCTTTGCTCTTGGAGCATTTACTCGAGATGTTTACTGAATCCTGTGGCTCATAAATCAGGGAAACGAAAATCAGATGTACTGACATTTCATCCTAGCCCTCAGATTTTCCTACCAGGGTTTAAGCTGTCAGGGTTTTGGACCCTTGGTGCTTGCTTTTGCCACTGTTTCTGTTCCTGTTTCCTTATTTGGTCATGTTCCTTTTCTTGTTTAGTTAATTGATTATTCCTTGTTTAGTTTTATCATGATTCCTTGCACCTGTGTTTTGGTAATTATCCCTTGCATTTAAGTTCCTGTTTGTCCTGTCTTCCTCCGTCGGGTCTACTAGTTGCTTTCACGTGCACTCATTGCTATCTCGTGTTTGGTCATCTCCTATGTAGGATTATCCCTTGCCCTTTGTCATTAAAGACTATTTAAGCTATTTCATGCCTCCTGCGTTCTTCCTGCTTCTACGTAATGTGACAGAAGACCCGACCCAAAAATAAGATGACGGCTGAGGACAAGCTGTGGGGTTTGCGGCAGGCTGGTCGGAGGTTGGAGCGGTATGTGGAGGATTTCCTTGAGCTTGCTAACCAGCTGAGCTGGCACGACGCCGCTCTTGGTGCGTGTGTGATTTTCCCCTGATCGAGCTGATTAATCTCATTCTTTATTTGAACGATTATAATTATGAAGTAGAAGAATTAATGGAGAAGTTTCAGATGTGTCGTCCAGTCCCCGCTGAGGCACGCCGCATCTCGCCAGCTCACCCCACGCCAGGAAACCCCACATACCGCACCAACGCCTCGGACCGACTGCCCTGCCCCAAACACCCCCGAATCCTCTGATGCTCCACGATCGTCCTCAGCCCAGAAATCTCGCCCGCTGCCCAAATTTTTGCTCTAAGAGTATTTCACAAAGCGTTTTACTGCTAAAACTAGCCCCTTAATATGTGAAATGTTAAGAGTAGTGAAGAACAAACAAACAAACAATCACATAAATTCTAATGGTTTCCACTACAAATATTACAAACATTACAAATCATCAACTTTTAACCATTTAAACCATTAAAAATGGTTTCCTGTAGTATGTTTTGGGATATATTCCATTAGGATTTGTTGGTTTTAACAAGCCACCAATAGAAGACGACCAATTACCAGCAGAGACCAACAGGCACCATTACAGTTTCCATTGAAACCAATACAATTCCCATTATAACTAGTAAAACCATTACAAATTCTGTGATGGATTCTATTGTTTTGTTTTTTTTAATATAGTAATACAAAAGGAAAAATTAAATAAAACAATTCAAAAAGACTCTTAAAGCTTCTATTTAAAGTTGATTCCATATAAATTTCTAAGTTGTGGTGTCACTGCACAAACTATTTCTCGAACATGCTTTTCAAATGTTAAATGAGAATCTAAGATAACTCCAAGATGGTACAATTTGTAATTTTTCACCATTAACTAATATATCCAGTTGTTTTTCCTGTTTGCTGTTGCATTAGAAACGCTGAGCAGACGGCTGAATGATGGAGAGTGTGTTTAACTAACAAACCAGCACTTACAGAGACAGAAATATAGGTTAGGATGTTTTCCGCTGTAATTGCACAGATCTGATGTGTTTTACAAGCGCTTAATGGTTAGGAGCCGGTTTAAAGAGAGGCCTTCTGAAATAGCTGCTTCAGCCGCAGAAAACAGATCCTGATTTGACTTTTTTAGACACATTTGGAGTTTAGAGCTTAAACAGAGCCACAAAATTACAGCCAATCAGAACACGTCTGACATTGTTTATTATACTGCAAGATTTATTATACCACGCAAGATTTCACTGATTTTTACAATCAATGCAGTGTGACTGAGACTGAATGCATGTGATGATTGTGAAGATTGCTTATGAGGAGCTGGAAATTCATACCAAGAATAATTAGAAAACTATACCAACTATAACAATAATGACAATAATGACATCGTTGGAATCACTGTCAACATTATTATTATGTTTTACAGCTGATGAACGAAAAAACATTGACGGCCAATCAGAATCCACTTTAAAGAACTCAAGCATTTAAAGTAACAGGCAACAGAATTGCAGCTTGCCCTTAGAATATAATTATCGTTATATTTATCATTATACCTATTATAGTTATTGTTAAGTTATCATTGTCCATCTGGATGCTAATATAGTTATCGTTATAGTTACTGCTATAGTTATCATAGTTTTTATTATAGTAATTTTTATAGTCATATTCATCATAGTTTTTACTGTTATTGTTATAGTTAGTTATTTTATAGTAATCACTGTAGTTGTTGTTTTCTACGTTATTGCTATGGTTATCAATATAGTCATCATTATATTATAGCTATTGCTCTAGCTATTGTTTTAGTTATTGTTATCATTATTATAGTTATTGTTACAGTAATCACTAAGATCCCTAGATTTCATTACATTTAACATTGTAACTAGTATTAGAGTTACCATTATTGTCATTGTTATATTATAAATGTCATTTTAGTAATTGCTTTAGTTGTTGCTACAGTTATTGTTACAGTAATAATTATAATTATTGTTATAGTATTATAATAGTCATTGCTGTAGTTATCATTATAGGGTAACACTTTGTTTTAAGGTGTTCTTGTTACACGTTACATGTACTTGCTATTATAATAACAATTAATTATGCATAATTGCATGCAAGTAACCCTAACCATATAGTAAGTACATGTAGTTAATTAATATTACTCAGTGCTTAAATGTATAACTATACTGTAACAAAACCTTAAAATAAAGTGTAACCCATTATAGTTATCACTGTAATTATTATTATAGTAATAATTAAAGTTATCATTGTAGTTATCGTTATTGTAATTATGGTTATGGTTCCAGCTGTGATTGGCTCTTTACTCACCCAGATAGTTCCTGCTCTTCACCATCTCGGTGACGTTGATCTTGGTGGCTCCCGGCGGGATCTCTACGATCTTGTGATAGCCCACTTTGGACAGACTGTGCTGGAACAGGCCAGAGACGAGCTTACACGCACTGTTATCCCCTCCACACACACCACACCTATCAGGAACCTTCCCAGAACCCAGGAGATCATCACAGCCGGCGCTCTGCACACACACACACACACACACACACACACACAGTCAGTGACCTCTGATGAACCCACACACATACAGACACACACACACACACTCTCTCTCTCTCTCACACACACACACACACACACACACACACACACACACACACACGGTCAGTGACCTCTGATGAACCCACACACATACAGACACACACACACACACTCTCTCTCTCTCTCTCTCTCTCACACACACACACACGGTCAGTGACCTCTGATGAACCCACACACATACAGACACACACACACACACACACACACTCTCTCTCTCTCACACACACACACACACACACACTCTCTCTCTCTCTCTCTCTCTCTCTCTCACACACACACACACACACACACACACACACACGGTCAGTGACCTCTGATGAACCCACACACATACAGACACACACTCTCTCTCTCACACACACACACACACACACACACACACACACACACACACACGGTCAGTGACCTCTGATGAACCCACACACATACAGACACACACTCTCTCTCTCACACACACACACACATACAGACACACACTCTCTCTCACACACACACACACACACACACACACACACACACACACACACACACACACACGGTCAGTGACCTCTGATGAACCCACACACATACAGACACACACACACTCTCTCTCTCTCTCACACACACACACACACACTGAGGTCAGTAGAAGCTGCTGTCACGTGATCAGTTTATCTGGCTAATGGTTTGGACAGCTTGATCTCTTCTGAACACTGTATGTGTGTTTTCATGATGCGACGCTGACGTGAGCGGAAATGACCATTAATCAGACGTCAGCGCTGGACACAGGGAATATATTTCTCTTTTCAGCGCTTCATAAATCCAGCCCAGACTGTAAAAGCAAGGGTTTAGCAAACAGGTGCAGAAAGACGGGAGTGAAAAGACAGAGAAAACGAAAATGAGGAAATGATGGAGAAAAAGAGCTTGGAGCCGGCGAGCCTGTGGGAGGTACAGACACAAACACCCATAATCCCTTGCAGAAGTCAGAGCCAGCGGTCACTCAGCATCTGACCTTCTGTCAAACCCTGTCCAGCTCGCCAGAACAACGGCTGTCTCGTCCAGAGCACAGCGTTACTGAATCACAGTCAGTGAACTCACACACACAGCGCTCACTGGAGACGAGGAAAGTTTGTCAGCAGGGGTGCCAGGTCTGTGAAACAAAACCAGATCAACAGCTAATCCAAACTAACCCAAATCATGTTTTCCCCTCCATCGAAATAGCATTCTGGGGAAATCGCTTAAACCTGCGGACTCCAAAAACTACCAGCGACAACAGTGACAAAGTAGACCAATTCTGCAGTAAAACCATGGACTTGGCAACCCTGAAGATAAAAATCAGAGACATAAAAAAATAACATTTAATTATGAAACACTTTAACATGTACATTTTGTACAAAACACAGATGATGCTAATGACTTTCAGACATGTAAGTAGGACTTTCCCAGGAGGACCTAAAGGAAGCACCAGACCTGAATCCAGGTCACTCAGTTCCCAGAGCCGCTCTCTCTCTGTAGGACATCCGGTCTGTTTGGCACCCGGAGAAACACCAAAACACGGATTTTAACATTCCTAAGATTCCCTAATTCCCTAAGATTCAGCTAACGGTGTTTCTGTGATTTTCAATGCTCATATGAAGACTTCTCCTCGCGGGTGGAGATGATGCTGCAGAATATATATAAGAGGACACATTTGTGACTCTGGACCACAAAACCAGTCATAAGGATTTATACATACTGAATAAATAATATTTCCATTGATGTATGGTTTGTTAGGATAGGATAATATTTGGCTGAGATACAACTATTAGAAAATCCAACACGTTCTCACTCCCAACTCGTCACACACTGAAGCTTGGTCAGGACCACTTTGCGTCGCTTTTTGATGCTCAAGGTACCCCTTTAGCATAATTTTTCGACTCGCAGGGTCCTTTGTTGTTTTAAGTTGTTTGTCTTAATTTAATGGTTTCCATGCATTTGTAAAAAATAGAAATAATTTTATATAAATTTATACTTTCACTAGAGCACCTAACCTCACCTCTACCCTAAATCTACCCACTTCTGAACAATATAAAACACATAACAGGCAAATATAAGTACAGTCACAGGTATTTATTGCTAAATCTGACCATTAACAAGCAATATAAAAGCATTACAAACAAGTCGTGTTGCATTCCATGTCTTCTGAAACCATGTCTTTATGCGAAGAAGAGAGTAAAACATAAGGTTTAAATCGCTGAAAATGATCCCGCTCCGTTAACACGCTCGCATCTCATTCAAAAGCATACTCCAGTCCCGTAGAATGATGCAATCGGCCACGAGACACACAAGAGTCAATAGCATTTCACAACCAAGGCTTCTTCTGCTGGCATTTTTTAATTGGCGCACAGAGACTGCACAGGACGAGCTTTACAGAGGACGGAGACGGCGATCACGTCGATTACGTGAATAAATTATGAGGGTAGTTGTATCTGCCTGTTATATCTTGTGTTTTATTGACAAATTAGGGGCAGTGGTTGGGTTACGTGCTCATAAATGTGTAAATAATAGGGCTGGGTTTTGACACAAATATCACGATTCAATCTGATTCTCATTCATAAGCTTTTGATTCGATTACCGATTATTATGGCTATATATCAGGTAAAGTACATGCCAAATATTCTCAAGGAAAAAAAAATCTCAACTAATGCTGTAAAATATACATGAAAGTCAGATAGTACATTACTATAATATTGAAGGTTAAAATTGACTGATTTGTTAAAATTACACAATGAAGTTTTTAAAATAATAAAGTTACAATTATATAATATTTCTACTTCAATTACTTTTTTTTTAAATATAAACAATGGTGGCTGTCATAACTTTATAGATTTATTCAAACATAAATTAAACATTGAAGAACAGTAAAATTTATAATGAATATGTTATATGGTGCATATATTTAGCAAAATGGCCCTCTCTACAGTTTATTTTTCCATCTGACTAATGAGTTTATGATCACAAATATGTTTTTCTGAGGTAAAGGTGACGTTACGTGGCATTGTTTCACTGATTGAACGATTACATGAGACAGGATACGGATTGTAAAGTTGTACTATTTCTTTTACCTTACCTTTGGATGTTTAATCATGTTTATTTTGTGCTATAACTAGTATTAAAGCGGAGGAGATGAGGCACTACAGCGATCTGTCACGCACATTAAACAGCACCAAAACAGCATTTATTGTTTGAATACTGCAATATAATGGACAGAATTGAAATCTTATTAAATTCTGAATGCTTATTGCTATATATTGGATGGGAGGTGCGCTTCAATCCATTAACTGAAAACAGGCTAGACTAATCGATTCTTGGGATTTAAGAGAATCGATTAATATTGAGATATCAATATTTTTTACCCAGCCCTAGTAAATAATGTAATATAAATAAAACTGTTGTGACTGTTTACATTGCAAAATCACACCCCAACATATATGCAATAAAGTTAAAGTTAATTAGCAATGCATATTACTAATCAAAAATTCAGTTTTGATATATTTACGGTAGGAAATGTACTAAATATCTTCATGGAACATGATCTTAATATCCTAATGATTTTTGGCAAAAAAGAAAAATGTATAATTTTGACCCATACAATGTATTGTTGTCTATTGCTACAAATATACCTGTGTTACTGATGACTGCTTTTGTGCTCCAGGGTCACATTTTGAGGGTTTCTGCATGTAAACATCATCCATATTTCTCACCAAATTTGTTTCAAACACCAAATCTCTAGAGCAGGCTCGCTCTCAAATCTGGCTCCGAGATCCACTTTCCTGCAGAGATAAGCTCCAACCCTGATCAAACTCACCTACCTGTGATTTTCTAGTGATCCTGAAGACACTGATTAGCATGCTCAGGTGTGTTTGATCAGGGTTGGACTAGAGCTAAACTCTGCAGGAAAGTGGATCTGGGGATTTGAGGATCCCTGCTCTAGAGTTTCAGACTGCTTCTCCTGTGATATGGAATATCCTCTCTACAGTAAGAGCGCTTTGAAGCCATGGGCGGCTCGGGTTTGTGGTTCACCAGCGAGAATGAAGCTGGCAGCAGGAAAGACGCAGTCGGACTGACCCGACGGCTACGGTTACAGCGGCCCGGGATATTTTACACTCCATAATGGTCGAATTCAAACAAAAGCACCTTCACACACAGCAGAACACACACGTCTGCGCAGAACCAATGACCTCGAATTATGCCGTCTGAATTTATTGATATTTCAAGCCCTTGACTGAACCAGCACAATTATTACACTGCAAAACATGATTCAGTATTTTTGTCTTGTTTTCCAGTACAAATATCCAAGCAATCTTAATCCAAGATATATTAACTTGAGAAGCAAAATCAAGTGAATTTATGCTTAAAACAAGAAAAGTCTCAAAAAACATGTTTCCCTTTGAATTAAGTTGATTTTTCTAGAAGTACTGACAGATATTATTTTAGTATTATAGCTATTGTAGCTTTTATTTATTTTTAATTAAGAAAAAGAAGAGCAAACAATTATACTTTCACAGTCGAGAGCAAAATAATTCCCAGGAAAAGACAAAAAAATAATAATGGCAATAATAGGTTTAAATAAAAAAATAATTATAATAATTTAAAAAAGTACAACAGTTCAAGACATCCAATAATATCATATTCATAATAATAATAATATTCATCTCAACTCTGTCCATGTAATGCCAACTCAATTACTTCCCAATTATAGTTTGTATTAATATATATAATCCTTTTTTTATCAGGAATTATCCCATTTATTATGTTGATAATATTTGATAAATATATGTAATAATATTTTATATGTATTTTTTATATTTTCCATTTTGATTTTAATTTAGAGTTTTAGTCATTTTGTTTTTGGATACACTTAATTCTTCAGAAAACAAGACTTAATATCTTATGTGATTTAACGTTGTAAATAAATGCATCTTGATTTAAGAATGTTTCGATATTTTTACTGGAAAACAAGATTAAAATACTGAGTAATAAAAAGATTTGTAGCACTCAGGTGATTCAGACAAAGACGCTCTTTGTTGTGTGTTTAACGTTCATGTTCACCTGGATCGTGTTTATACTGCAGATTCTCACTCTGACTTCTGTCATAAATAAAATGCAGTTGTTAGTGTCATAAAGTCTTTTTTCTGTGCTCATTTAATGAATAACAATCAGATGAAATACAGCTGCTGGATGGACATCTGCAGTGCTGCTTCATGGCAGAGCCTCCTGCTCTCGTACGAGTTCCCATGATGCACTGGGAGCAGCAGCCAGCAGCTTATGGACGGGCTGGAAACCTTTCAAGCAGCTCTTTCCATCCAGCTCAGCGTCTCCTTTACAAAGCCAACAATCAGACACCAGGAGCTCTCAGATCACTTCATCTGACCACGGCCGGCAAACATCGCCACGTGTGGCGCCTATTTATGAGAGGAATAATCCAGAGCGATGATATCATATCATCATTATGAATTCAGTTCAGCATGACCGACACATGAAGATGTCCAATATAATACAGATGAACCCTCACTGTAGAACTTGCTCATTTTAGACTGAAAATTTTTAATTTTTTTACTTGATCAGATTGAAAACTTTGTGAATTTTGTGGCACTTACTGTATGAACACACACACAAATCATGATTAGAAAAGTCTACAGACTTTAATACAAATACAATAATAATCGCATTAAAATAAAAGTTTTTGTTTACATAATATACACTCACCGGCCACTTTATTAGGTACACCTGTTCAATTGCTTGGTAACACAAATAGCTAATCAGCCAATCACATGGCAGCAACTCTATGCATGTAGGCATCTAGATGTGGTGAAGAGACTTGCTGAAGTTCAAACCGAGCATCAGAATGGAGAAGAAAGGGGATTTCAGTGACTTTGAACGTGGAATGGTTGTTGGTGCCAGATGGGCTGGTCTGAGTATTTCAAAAACGGCTGATCTACTGGGATTTTCACGCACAACCATCTCTAGGGTTTACAGAGAATGGTCCGAAAAAGAGAAAATATCCAGTGAGCGGCAGTTGTGTGGACGAAAATGCCTTGTTGATGTCAGAGGTCAGAGGTGAATGGGCAGACTGGTTAGGAAAAGGGAAAGGGAAAGGGAAGTGGTGTGTGGCCAAGTATGGTGACCCATACTCAGAATTTGTGCTCTGCATTTAACCCTTCCAAGTGTACACTCAGTAGTGAACACACACCCGGAGCAGTGGGCAGCTAATGCTGCGGCGCCCGGGGAGCAGTTGGGGGTTCGGTGCCTTGCTCAAGAGTGCTGGTTATTCACTCCCCCCACCTACAATCCCTACTGGACCTGAGACTCGAACCCACGACCTTCGGATTAAGTCTGACTCTCTATCCATTATGCCACAACTGCCCCAATACAGTTCATAACTGTTCATACAGTTAGAGATGATAGACAGGCAACAGTAACTCAAATAACCACTCGTTACAACCAAGGCATGCAGAATACCATCTCTGAACGCACAACACGTCGAACCCTGAAGCAGATGGGCTACAGCAGCAGAAGACCACACCGGGTGCCGCTCCTGTCAGCTAAGAACAGGAAACAGAGGCTATAATTCACACAGGCTCAAAATTGGACAATAGAAGATTGGAAAAACGTTGTATGGTCTGATGAGTCGCGATTTCTGCTGCGACATTCAGATGGTAGAGTCAGAATTTGGCGTAAAGAACATAAAAGCATGGATCCATCCTGCCTTGTCTCAACGGTTCAGGCTGATGGTGGTGGTGTAATGGTGTGGGGGATATTTTCTTGGCACACTTTGGGCCCCTTAGTACCAATTGAGCATCGTTTAAACGCCACGGCCTACCTGAGTGTTGTTACTGACCATGTCCATCCTTTTATGACTACAGTGTACCCATCTTCTGATGCTACTTCCAGCAGGATAATGCACCATGTCACAAAGCTCAGATCATCTCAGACTGGTTTCCTGAACATGATAATGAGTTCACTTTACTCAAATGACCTCCACAGTCACCAGATCTCAACCCAATAGAGCATCTTTGGGATGTGGTGGAGATTCTCATCATGGATGTGCAGCCGACAAATCTGCAGCAACTGCGTGATGCTATCATGTCAATATGGACCACAATCTCTGAGGAATGTTTCCAACACCTTGTTGAATCTGTGCCACGAAGAATTAAGGGGGTCCAACCCGGTACTAGCAAGGTGTACCTAATAAAGTGGCCGGTGAGTGTATGTGTGTTTATTGTGTATATTTATTATGTATATACAAATACCCACACATACAGTATATTTTTTAAATATGTATTTACATGTATATATTTATATTCATATAATTTATATAATATATAAATATATTTAATATATAAACGTAACATATTTTTATATACATGCATGTGTGTGTATTTATATATACATAATAAATATACACAACACACACATTATACAAAGTAAACTTTTATTTTGGATTAATTGCGATTGTTTGACAGCACTAATATATATATATATATATATATATATATATATATATATATGAATATGAATATATATATCGAGAGAGAGAGAGAGAGAGAGAGAGAGAGAGAGAGAGATATACAGTATCTCACAGAAGTGAGTACACCCCTAAGTGAAAATATATATAATATTCTTTATTTCCTCCACTAAATGAAACAAATCTATTTTCAATGCGTTGGATTTTAAGTACTTTTGATTGATTTTTAACTTCATATTATTTATAAAATATTATTATAATATTATGATTTTTTTCTAATATTTGTATAATTTTATAATAAAAATAAATGGTGCATAATTTAGAGGGGAATACTGTTAAGTACCATGGAATTCCTTCAAAATACAAAATAATACAAATTAATATTATTGAAACAAATATAGTACATTAATTTCATTAGAAATGTTATGCTTATAGTCTTTGGTCTGGTTTTACTGCTGATGATCACAAGCACACTGTATCTCAAATCACATTTCCGGTTCAGAAATAATAAAATAAGGTAATTCTCACTATTAAAATCTGAAATTAAACTAATAATCAACTGAATACAAAAGAATGCATTTATAAAGAAAGCTCAGAAACTCTTTAATATAGGGTCCAATTCTTATACCTTAAAATAAAGTGCTACCCATGCAAATTAACCTCCATATACAGCATCTGAGAGACTGTGGATCACCACTAAAACATCAGTCCAACTTATAAAAACAAGCACAAATTATACTCACAGTAATGCACTTACTGTTGAAGTGTCTGCTTCAAAATATTACAATACACACGGTTTAGAAAGTATAACTGTAGACATAAAAATGATGATTAATAACCTGTTCTGTATAACATTACATGCAACATTTCAGCCCGTCATGATCATGTGAAGCCAGTAAACACAGTTAATTTCAGAAAACAATTCTCAACTCAAACGAAGGATTTAGACACTATACAGCTCATATAACACTCATATTTTTATCAAAACATTTACATAACAACTGATGCATGAGTCAAAATAACTGTCTGTGGAAACTGCAGAAAAATTAGAGAAAATTTAAACTATGATGAGAGAATATATTTCCCAACAGCGCTCTGAACAGTCTAAACCGGCGGTGTATGTGTGTCACATTCTTGTAGAGAGAGAAACTCCTGCGGCTGAGCTCATGTGGACCCCATGTGGAGGACGGGACAGAAGCATGTGTCCTCCAAACACACAGATGCACTCTGGGACTTTAAGAGCACAACCGCAGGCTCATAACGGCCACCGTTTAGCGCGGTAAACTCCAGCACTGGAGCCGCTTTAATTACCTTCAGACTGTCAACGGCTGACTACCGGTCTGTGCCACACACAAAGAAAACTCAACCAGCACTAGAACTAGAGCTCAAAGTCTATCAGTGTTAAAGATGAGTGTGTAAGAGCAGCGCTTGTGCTCCAGACATGAATGATTCCTCACATCATGAGTGTGATTAACTTTACTAACTCTTCAGATGCACCATTTTCACCTGCTGGACCAGAAAACAGATGAAAACTAACATTCAGTGAGGAACCCAAACAGCATCTACAGACCAGAATATCACTGAGACACAAAGGTGCAGGCCTTTTCATGCCAGACAGGATGAAAACACCCTAGCAACCACACAAAACACCCTAGCAACCACCCACAACTCCCAGCATCAAAGTAGTGGGATATGCACAAACTAGGGGTTGCACTGTCTAATCGATTAGTCGACTTCAGTGCTCTGCCATGACGCGTTTAGCTTTACGTCGACTAGTCGCTGGTCCTATAGAGGGCGCAACAGGATAAGAAATCCACATTTACGCTCCGTTTCCAAACAGTTAAAATTGCAAATTAATTCATACTCTGAAAGCACTCCACAAGACATGTGCCATTATATTACTGGATGCTCGAAATTAAACGGGAGAATGCACATTTTAAACAGTTTATTGTACAGGTAAGTTAATCGCCGGTCTAATCTAATGCGCTGCTGCACTGTAACGCACACACATAGGCTACAGACAGTAGCGCGTATAATACATCACGTGCAGATCGAGCGCATAGAATCATTCAGTGCGGAAATGTATTGTCAACACTGTTCTGTGATTTCTCAATAAAATAGCTTAGAAACTGAAAAGTTCAAGCATTTATTTCTTAATAACTAAATCCCACAGCTTCACTACTAGTAGAGAGACGCTGCCAGGTAGAATTCATTCACACACGCAATCGCTCTCACTGATGCATTCATTCATATGAACGTAGTCTTTACTCTGTGCTACTTATCTGTATCTGATTTAGAGCGAGCAGAAATCTGTGAGAAATATAACGGCCTAAAGACTAAAGAACTGACAAAAATAAGCTGTTATAGGAGCAATAGCCATGTGGGCAGTGCTGTGTCATATGCCATAGCTGTGCACAAGGTTGTTCGTCACAGCTTCAGACTAATTTGTTCATTAATGACGTCATCAGCGACTAGTCGACTTCGAATCGACATTCATCACATAAAAGTTGACTTTAAAAAATCAAAAGTCGTTGAACCGCTAGTACAAACAACCATCACTTCTTTCAGTATCTACTTTCAAAACACTGACACATACATATATACACATATACATATATATATATATATATATAATATATACACACACATATACACATATATGTCAGAGTTTTGAAAGTAGATACTGAAAGAAATGATGGTTATATATGGATATATTAGTGCTGTCAAATGATTAATCGCGATTAATCGCATCCAAAATTAAAGTTTTTTTTCACATTATATATGTGTACTGTGTATATTTATTATTTATATATAAATACACACACATGCATGTATATATTTAAGAAAATATATTATGTTCATATATTAAATATATTTCTATATAATATGAATTATATTAATATAAATATTAGTGCTGTCAAACGATTAATCGCGATTAATCGCATCCAAAATAAAAGTTTTTGTTTACATAATATATGTGTCACAACACACTATGGAGAAGGGAACGAGGAGGCGAGGAACTTCTTTCAAATAAACTCAGATTGTTATTTACCACACTCAGGGATCACTGGAGACACAGATGAAGACGATCAGACCGGACACAGACACAGGGAAACGCAGGGCTTAAAAAGGGCAGACTAAACTAGATGATTAACAACACAGGGCTGGGGACTAATTAACTGATGAAGAAACAAGGACCGGGACGGGAAGACCAAGTATGGGCATGGAAACACAGGAAGCACATACTACATTTTTGGGTTACACTTTATTTTAAGGTGTGCTTGTTACAGTGTAATTATACATTTAAGTACTGAGTAATATTAATTAACTACATGTACTTACTATATGGTTAGGTTTGGTTTAGGGTCACTTGAATGCAACTATGCATAATATATTGTTATTATAATAGTAAGTACATGTAACGTGTAACAAGAACACCTTAAAATAAAGTGTTATGCATTTGTGGAATCTGATGACATATTCCAGATTATATGTAATCAGTTACTACCCAGCACTGTAAGTATATATGATCTGTAATCAGACAAATGATTTTCGTCGGGCAAACGGACCAGAAAACAAGTCAAAAATCCCAAAGATCACATGTAATAGTCATAAAAGTGCAAGTTTTCAATAAAAACTCATGCAAGACAAACTCATCTGATGGTGTAAAGTGTGATTTACGGTTCATCTGGGCGCCGACATCAGCGAGAGGGAAACGCAAACGAGTGACACCCAGAGCCTTAAGGGTCAAGGTTACACCGTAAACACACAGCGTCCTCCTGTAAAGATGGCTAAAATAGACAGCGACTGGGTTTCTCACAGCTGGCATTAAACGACTGTAACGGCTCTCATTCTTTCATCTCTCAGATCCTGTTATTAAAAGCCCAGCGATGACATTTAAAGGGCCTCTGCGGCGTCGTATCTGCAGCGTTTGACATCTTCATGACAGAAGGGGAAGTGCTGGAGGAAGCAAACAAGGCCTTAGAAAGCATCTGTGCAGACTAATCAACACTAATCACACCCAAACACACCATAAACGTCACAATCCCGCTTAAGGATGCTTGTTAAATCAGCATATTTAGCAAAAATCAGGAGGATGCATTAAAACTGTCATGCAAAGAAGAGCTGTCATGACTTCTACCACAATTTTTTTTATTGCAAATTCATTGTTTATATGTTATATTTATATTTTAAATAATCATGTGATGGTGCCTACTTTTCTTTATAATTCTACTTTATATAAAGTTAATCTCAAATTATTTTCTATTTTTATTGATGGATCTCGATGGACTCAAATCAAAAGATCAGATCAGATAAATGAATCAGTCTGACATCAAATGTCTCAAAAAACATGAAAGAAATAGTGATAATACATATTTAAAATAAAAAATGATTTTTGATTTGGATCTTGATGGACTTGAATCCAAAGGTCAGATGATTCGTATCAAATGAATGAATCAGTGTGACTTAAAAACAATGACTTCTACCACAAAAATTAATGTTTTTACTTCATTATAAATGTATTTTTGTTGCAAATTCGATGAAAAATGTTTTAAGTTTGAAATAATCGTGATGATGCCTATTTCTGCACAATTCAGTGAATTATTCAACGCTTTACAAATGAAAGTTGATTAATCTCAATTTATTTTCTAGTTTTATATACAGATCTTGATGAACTCAGACGACTCACATCAAATGAATGAATCAGAGTAAAAACCGATTCATAAATTCTAAACTAACTAAAGACTCCAAACAGTCAAACTCGTATGATAAAACTGTAAATTCTGACTGGATGTGAAGTCGTTCAAACATCTGTTTTGCACATTGCTTTAATATTTATGTGGTAAGTTAAGCAATATTAAACATCTACAACATCTGCATCTAACAAACATCCCTAAAAACCATCTAATTCATATTTTGCATATCATATCAATCTCTAAAGACACAGTATGCAGAATAAGACTGATAATAGTCCAGCTCAAACAATGTATTTAGGTCATTCAAGATCTTCAAATGCTTCCATGCTTGTCTAAATGTAAATGGAAGAAGTGACTTCCCTCAGACTCTGCAGTGTGTCATCAAGTCAAACACAAAACACACAGACCTGCGTCCACGGCTTGCCCAGAACACGCATCTGCAGACAGACGAGAAGCAGAGCCACGGCAGACAGCATCATGACACACACACGCTCTCTGTGCGACTGCGTCGTCCTCCCGGAGCACAGATCTCACACACACACACACACACTGAACGCAGACGTGAAAGCTGAGCTGCTGGAGGAGGAACAGTGGAAATGGAGAGAGAGAGAGAGAGAGAGAGAGAGAGGCTGTGGCTGGGGCTCTGGGACGTTTCAGGATGACTGAGAGAAAACACAACAGATGAAACCACTTTCATAATCATAAACCACAGTATTAATATGATGCTCCAAAGTAAAACATTTGCAAAAAACATTTACCATGTACAAAAACATAATATGGTACTGTGTACAAAATAACATGCTATCACTGTGGTAACTTTTTATAAAGTTTAAATGTATAATTTTTTAATTAAATTTAAATTAAATTTAAATTTAACTAAAACACATTTTACTTTGCTATCATTGTTTATGAAATGTGTATTTTATGTGCACTATAGTACAAAAAAAGTAATACAACTGTATTTTTTCTTTCATTTTATAATATTTTAAACTTCTTATGCACCTTTTTATGACTATTTTTATATATTTATACTGTATTTTTAAGTATATTATTAAAATAAATGTATAAAATAAATTTATTTGCCACTATTCTGATTGAAATGCTCTACATAAATACATTTGCCTTGCCAACATGCATACTCCAAGAACAGTAACAGTACATGACCAAAAATGTACAGTACCATTGTAAAGCTCATAATTACAAATCAGCTTTCAGACTTTCAGCAAATGAAACCCTTGGACACACATTATGCTCTCATCAAATGCTCTCTGTTAACACATATACATGTCACTGTATCTGTTATATGCATGGCAAACTGATCCCAGCACAGGGCCAGACGCATGCGAACGTGGAGGTGAAGGCCAGTCAAGATGAGTTTAACAGACGCTTCTGTAAACCGCAAAATCAACCCACTGTTAATGAGGGCAGAACTAAACATACAGAACCACACACATGAGAGGAAAGAGAGAAGTAGCAATCAATCACCCTAACAACTATCCAGAACACCCTAGTAACCCCATAGCAACACCCTAGCAACTACCCAGGACACCCTAGTAACCCCATAGCAACACCCTGGCAAATATCCCGAACACCATAGTAACCCCATAACAACACCCTAGCAACTAAACAGAACACCCTAGTAACCCCATAGCAACACCCTAGCAACTAACCAGAACACCATAGTGACCCCATAGCAACACCCTGGCAAATATCCCGAACACCATAGTAACCCCATAACAACACCCTGGCAACTATCCAGAACACCATAGTAACCCCATAGCAACACCCTAGCAACTATCCAGAACACCCTAGTAATTCCATAGCAAACACCCTGGCAACTATCCAGAACACCATAGTAACCCCATAGCAACACCCTGGCAACTATCCAGAACACCATAGTAACCCCATAGCAACACCCTGGCAACTATCCAGAACACCCTAGTAACCCCATAACAACACCCTAGCAACTAACAGAACACCATAGTAACCCCATAGCAACACCCTAGCAACTAACCAGAGCACCATAGTAACCCCATAGCAACACCCTGGCAACTATCCAGAACACCCTAGTGACCCCATAGCAACACCCTAGCAACTATCCAGAACACCATAGTAACCCCATAGCAACACCCTGGCAACTATCCAGAACACCCTAGTAACCCCATAACAAAACCCTAGCAACTAACCAGAACACCCTAGTAACCCATAGCAACACTCTAGCAACTAACCAGAACACCATAGTAACCCCATAGCAACACCCTGGATTTACCAACAATGCAATTAAAACACACTGAGGAAACCTCACCAACGATGATGATACTCACAGAAAACATGACGGTAAAGGCTTCTGAACAAGTTTATTTAATGCAACTAAAATACTACTTAGATAACAGAGCTAGTTTTGTGTTAATACATCCATAAAATTAATATAAATCCACTGATTACATTACAAATATGATACTGTTTGCTGATTTAAGTTTCAATATATTTGATGTGTCCAAAAGGAAATTTTTCTTGCTTCTATGGTGCATGAAATGTGCTATTAATAAATTCGCCTTGCCTACATGCATACTCCAAAAACATGGTATTAACATGGTATTATTTTAAAAGATGTTTCCAAGCTACTTTTCATGTCTTTCTGTGAAGCACATGAGGTTTGCACCTTTATTGCTTTTATAAATATATTAGCGGGAGCCCAATTTGAGCTATTGTTGGAAAGTGCTGCTGTTTCTCTGCTCTCCCTGTGTTTTCTGGTCGGATTCCCTGCAGTATTTCACTGATGCTGTTGCACAGACAAAAACAGCATTCAGAGCCGTAACTCACCACATTTACATTAATGCATCTGGCAGATGCATTTATCCAAAGAGACTTACATTGCATTAAAGGCATATATTATATAAGTTCATGCATTCCCTGAACCTCAGATTTGTGACTGGTGTTGTTACTGATATGAGCTACAGGAGTGATGACATCAATCTAATATTCTTTATATAGAGCTTTTCACAATGTGCACCATTTCAAAGCAGCTTTGCAGAAATGTACTGCAGTAATAATGTCTTTTCAGACATTATTAATCAATAATTTCAGAAAGTCTTCATTTACAGTAGCAGTTCAATTAGAATACATCAGCAATATATGAACTCGCAATTCTGATAAGAAAAGTCTGAATAGTGAGATATAAACCTGTAATTGCAAAAACAGTAACGATTTTGAAACAAAAAGTCACAATTACATTTTTTAGCAGAAAAAAAAAGATTTGCACAATTTAAACTCAGAATTCAGAAAAAAAGAACATGTAAAATGTAAACTTGAGATTTGCAAAAAAAAAAAAAAAAGGCAGAATTGTGAGATAAAAATGTGCAATTTTTATCCCATGAAGAAAATAAGCTTACATCTAAGCTTATTTAAATAATAATTAAAAAAAAAAACTATTTAAAAAAAATTCTGCTATCACTGGGCATTTCAAGCAAATAATTTAGGTCACAGAGGTTCCAATGGCAAAAAAAAGTTTGGGAACTCCAGCTGTAAAGACACAAACACACACACACACACACACACACACACACACTCTGGCGTTCAGCCGCAGCTCAGTGCTCAGTGGGATTCCCTTCATAAAGGCTCTTTCTTTCCTTCAGTGTGTGAAACGGTGAAATTCTCTCTCAGCCTCGTCTACAGCTGCAGTTACACTTCTTCAGCATTTGCCAAACCATTTCAGGAGAGTAAATGCATCCTAAACACACATTTGTTCATTTCTATATGAACTTTTACCAGCTAAAAATTGTGCAAACTTATTAAAAAAAATAATTAAATAAATTACTTTGGTATATAATGAAATGTTAACACTTTACAATAAGCTGCCATTAGTTGCACTGATGTATTAATAAACAATGAGCGATACATCTGTTACCATACTTATTAATCTTTGTTAACATTAGTTAATACACATACAACTGGTCATTATTAGTAATATTAACAGACACAACTTTTTATTTTAATAGTGTAAATGATGAAAGGAACATTGAGAATAATAAATGCTTTAGAAATATTGTTCATTGTTAGTTCATGTTAAATAAAGTAGTTTACTAATGTTAACAAATTAAACCTAACGTATAAGAAATCTCTTATCTAAGGAAACTTATTTCCGCCACAGGATAAAAAAGTATAAAAGGTAATTGTGACTTTTTAGTATAAGTTGCAATATATAAAGTCAAAATTGCGAGATGTAAAGTCATAATTAAGAAATGTAAAGACAGAATTGGGAGATATAAAGTCAGAATCACAAGAAGTAAAGTCAGAATTACGAGATGTAAAGTGAGAATTCCAAGATGTAAAGTGAGAATTCCAAGATGTAAAGTCAGAATTACGAGATGTAAAGTGAGAATTCCAAGATGTAAAGTCAGAATTCCAAGATGTAAAGTCATAATCGTGAGATGTAAAGTCATAATTGCGAGATGTAAAGTCATAATAAAGAAATGTAAAGTCATAATCGTGAGATGTAAAGTCATAATTCCGAGATGTAAAGTCACAATTGCCAGATGTAAAACAGAATTGCCAGATGTAAAGTCAGAATTGCCAGATGTAAAGTCAGAATTGCCAGATGTAAAGTCAGAATTCCGAGATGTAAAGTCAGAATTGCCAGATGTAAAACAGAATTGCCAGATGTAAAGTCAGAATTGCCAGATGTAAAGTCAGAATTCCGAGATGTAAAGTCAGAATTGCCAGATGTAAAACAGAATTGCGAGATGTAAAGTCAGAATTCCGAGATGTAAAGTCAGAATTGCCAGATGTAAAACAGAATTCCGAGATGTAAAGTCAGAATTGCCAGATGTAAAGTCAGAATTGCCAGATGTAAAGTCAGAATTGCCAGATGTAAAGTCAGAATTCCGAGATGTAAAGTCAGAATTCCGAGATGTAAAGTCAGAATTGCCAGATGTAAAACAGAATTGCGAGATGTAAAGTCAGAATTCCGAGATGTAAAGTCAGAATTGCCAGATGTAAAACAGAATTCCGAGATGTAAAGTCAGAATTGCCAGATGTAAAGTCAGAATTGCCAGATGTAAAGTCAGAATTGTGAGATGTTATTTTTTATTATGTGGTGGACTAGAACCTCCCTGACAAGTACAAGTACATTCTCATACAGTGATCAAGTTTCTTTTATATTTTCACAGAAACTGATGATCAAATCTGGTGAGTTTCAAATGCTCACTGAATCATGTTTTGGAAAAGTCACCCTAAATCCGACCCAAACAGCCTTCCTGCCAACATATCTAAATGTCAAGACTAATGCGGTGGATTTGGTGTGTGTAATCTTCATCCCATCACAGATTCTCCTCATTACCCGAGGAAGAGATCATCTTAAAGCTCTGGATTTGTCGACTGATCTCCGTCAGCTTTCAGAAGAATTCAAAGCATCTGAGAGAAACGCCATAAAACAACCTACAGTGGCGGAATCGAGCCGTTGCCACATTATTTAACCTTTGCAGACAGTGGCGTTTGTGCAGCGGCATGTGCAGCTTGTTATTGCGGCGTCTGTGTTACATCTTATTTCTGCAGGATTTGTTGAAGTGACATGTTTGAAAAAAGCACAGCTGGACGACGAGCAGATTCCGGAGCGCTGAAAGCGTGGCTAATTCACTCACAAACACAAAAGATCCCCCGGCTCAGACAGCCGGCAACATGCAGCTCCCGCTCTGAACTCTGGGTAATTAATGCTTAGAATTATAGAATATAGAATTACAGATAACAGAAGATCAGAAGAAATGACAGAACAATATATCTATAAGAGAAGAGCTTCAATACGGATGACAGAGATGATCGACAACACATCACTAAAATTCTGTTCTCATGAAGAAATCATGGAGATATTATCATTTTAGATCAAATTATGAATTAGACTTTATTTTTATATTTTGTTTTTGTCAGTTTTATTAATTTGTCTATGTAGTTTTTATTTCCTTTTCAGTTATTTTAGTACATCAAGTTAAACTAAATGAAAATGAGAAATGTTTAATTTAAAAAAACATATATTTTACTTCAGTTAAGATTTATTTTATTTCATGTAATGAAAATATTTATAATGATTTTAGTTTTAGTCAACTATAATAATGCTATATCATACCTTAACAATAAGAAGCGTATTCTTAAGACCTTTTGCATAATATGACACACTTTTTTTATGACAAATCAGCCAATTTTACACCTAAATTCTTATTACTGTAAAGCAATAATGAAAATTATCCTGTTTTTGGTAACACTTTACAATAAGGTCACATTTAACTAGTTAATTAGTAAATGCATTAGTTAACATGAACATGAAGGTTATTTATTAATCATTTTTTACATTAATAAAGTAGTTTAATATAAATGAAGAAATATTATTACAAATGAACAAACACAACATTAAAAATGTATTGTAAATGTTGAAATTAACTTTGACTAAAATCAATAAATACTTTTGAAATTTAGTTTATTGCTAGTTCGTGTTAACTCACATCTTAACAAATAAAAACTTATTGTAAAGCATTACCATGTTTTCAATAAAACAAATACTATCATACTTGAAATTTACTTCACAATCTGAATAGTATAGAGCTGGGCAACGATTAATCGCATCCAAAATAAAAGTTTTTGTGTGCATAAAATATCTGTGTACTGTGTATATTTTATTATGTATATATAAATACACACATGCATGTATATATTTAAGAAAATCTGTTTTGTTTATATATTAAATATATTTATATATAATATAAATTATATGAATATAAATGTGTAAATATTTTCTAAATATATACTGTATGTGTGTGTATTTATATACATCATAAATATACAAAGAACACACAAATATATTTTTTTTATTTTTGATGCAATTAATCGTTGCCCAGCACTAGAATAATGTATCAAGTAATGATATTACAGTATGATGCTGATACTCTGAGGCTGTAAATGAAACTCAGATCACAGAGACACAAGATTCAAACCCTTGAGCTGTCAGACAAACGCTCAGGTCTCTGTACACGAAACATTCTGCTAAATGACATGAAACAACGAGAGCAAAACATCTGGGGGATGTTTTCATCTGCATCGATCTGCACAACCCCAGCACTGCAGCTCAAATCTATGCAAAAAATGTCTGCAATATGCACACGTCTGGATGCAAAATAGTGCAGTGAATAGCTGATGCCTACCTGACACTGTCCGGCCACACACACAGACGTCTGGTTCTGTCCACACGGAGTACCGTCGATGACTCTGTCCGCCTGACGAACGTAGAAACGAAAGCCGATTGCCCGACAATTGAGCTCACAGCGCTGATTACTGGAAACTGATCAAACACAAAATTAATCAGTGAACGTGAAAAAAATAAATAAATACATTTAATGTTACCATGGTAATTACTGCATTGTTTATTCATTAAAAATTAAGAAACTCTCTAAAATTTCAAATTATTCATAAACGACCCACAAAATTAGAAATTTTATGTCTAGGCATAAATTTATGATTAGGCTACAAATAAACTGAGAATTACCAGTATTAACCCCATAGGAACAAATGGAATTTAATTATATTCATGTGAATTTATAACTCATAAAAGCACTGAATCTATTAAACCTACATTATGAAACAAAACACCATCGAAACTACATAAATAATACTTATTATTAGGAAAGTTTCCAAACAAAATAAAGTAATTTTACTTTCATAAACTTTCACTTTCAGATGAAAAAAGTGATAATGTTTGTCAATAGACATAGATATTCATGTTCATCAACAAAATTCAGTCCCAAAAGTCTGATAGGGGAAAGGCTTAATACATTTTATAATTTTTGAGACCAATATAACTATTAATTAACCATTTAAATTAATAGTTAGCTTTACAAAAAGTATATTTGACACTAATAGTACTCTATACATAACCTGGTCAAAATGGGGAAAACAATTAAGCGTTTTTTAAAATCTCTTTAAAAATAATTGTAAAATAAAAAGGGTTAATCACTGTAAGCACTACTGATGCTCTACTGATGAGAACAGAATCAGACGCCCGTACGGATTCAAAGCAGCCACAAGAGGACAGCAACCACACGTGATGAAGGGGAAATACACCAGAATAAGTCCAAAACATTCATTTGATTCTGTGTTGAAAAGAAACTAGTTTGTCATCAAGACACAACGTTGGCATGACTCCACTGTTAGCTCAGCTACTGCCTGCGGGTAGAAGAATATTCCACACAAACCATAAACATAAGTGAATATGAATCACAGTTTCACAGTTCATAAACCAGATCTGTTCAGAAGAGAACATTCACCGTTGCACAGGATCCAACATGCCGGGAAACTCCACTGCAGCACAAATTAACTCACTGAAGTATGACTGTAACTTCAATTACAACATGATCATTAGAGCTAATTAACAACACAAATATGTGTGTGTCATTCAGGATGTTTCTCCTCAGGCTAACAGAACAGATTTCTCCTAACACTTATGAGGAAAAATGAGCAGTTCTGGGGTTGGCAAGATTTCACTCACCGTCATTAAAAGGTTCCCACTGATAGAGTCGCCCCATGAAGGGCTGCGTGTCGAACGTAGAGCACTGCAGCTCTCTGATTGGTCTGCTGGGTGATGGACAGGCCTGCCAGTTCATAAACACACACTGCTTTTAGTTTTAGCAGTAAATCCTGTTTTCAAACAACATCCGTTTCCTTCAGATGTTGAAACTAAACAGCGCATGGAAGTTTGTGCTGCTGTAATAAGTGTGTGGATATTTAATGAGTCAAATTAGAGTATTAGTGTATATTGACATGTAGTTGCAAAGTTACTTACAGTATAGTTAGTAGAATGTCTAAAGAGGATTATCATTAGCAATATTAGCTGTTATAAACAGATGTATAATGCATATAAACAGAGGTGTTTTACCATGGTGTTGCAGATCTTGTACTGATTCGGGGCTCCGAGGCAGGAGGTGTTTGGTAATGGGCTGTATGGTCGGCTCTGCATGACCGTGTGATAGCGAGTGTTTGGAAGCAGGTTTCTCTGATGAGTTCTGTAACTCTGTTTTGGGATGTTTGATGCAGATCGTCTCTGTTTGTGGGACGTTTGGCTGAAATCTTTCTGTAGCGGTGTTATGTAGGGCATTCTGCCGTATCCGTACATCCCTGGACTGATGTGACTACTGTTCACTCTCCTTTAAAACATTGAGAAAACAGAAAATTCATTAGTAATTCTTTCGTAAACTGAAGTTAATCACCTCATGTTGCTGCAGTGGATGTGATGAAATCAAACCATTTATCATCAGTATGATATAAGCTAACTTAAATGGGGGCTTCGCAATTAATTAAATAAACTTGAAACAGCGATATGTCTTATTAAATCAAGGTTGTAATTTATAGAAGTACATGGACTGTTGCATTGCATGTTTGAGAGTGAAGAGCGGCACTGTTTGCATTTATATACTGCATGTGTTTCAGAGCATCTTGGTTTACTGTGCAGTAAATTAGCTGGATTCACTTTATTAACAT
>NC_136751.1:30592794-30605294 GCF_936440315.1 Barbus barbus
TCGTTTGACAGCACTACAGATAATAAATACATATAATAATCAAATAATTCGTTAATTGGTTAAATAAAGGTGAACAACATGCCAAATTCAGGTCAATCTTTTTTTTTTTACTTCTCTCTTTTTAATATTCAGTAAAATACAAAACATAAATCAGTGCTTGTGAAAGATCATATGGTTTGATTTTGACATTCAATATGAGGAAGCGACAGGCATGAAAGACAGAATGAACAGAAGATCTGAAACACACTCTACACACACACACCCCGACGCAAACGCTTCATCTCTACACAAACTCTACACAAACTCCATTTAATGCAGTGTGTTTGGAAAGGAGTCAAAGCTCAAGTGATCGTGCAGCTCAAGAGCAGGTTAATATACGCTCAGATCTCTCATCAGTCACGGCAGAGCAACAGTTTGAGGAGAATCTTGAGCTAGTTAAACTCTTGACCTGTTTAGATCTGTTAACTGAATAGAATAACAAATATAATAATTATAAAATAAAAGAAACCTGCTAAACAAAGAAAGGCCTCTTAAATTCATTCCAGCCTAAAATAATAGAATAATAAAAAATAAAATGTTAAAATAATTTTGACTATAAGATTGGGCATATTTTAATAAAATAATTCCTCGACAGTCCGATTTCTCTTTCAGTTGAACTACTTTCATGGCAGAGCGACAGTTTGAGAAGAATCTTCATCTTGTTAGTTAAACGGTTGACATGTTAACGCCTCAGTCATCTGAAGGATCTCCGCTGCGCTGAGGTCTGTGTGGCACACCGGTGATGCACCTGTGCAGAGTGTGTTTGATCAGGAGCACCATTAGTTCCTCAGGAGCGAGCAGATGGACTCAAGAGAAACGCAGGCTGCTGTACATTCAGTGCTCAGTCTGTGTTCTCGTGTGTGACTCGCTGTGGAGCCGCTGGAGGCTCGTCTGTCTGAAGGCCTGTCTGTCTCTCATCTCCAGCACACAGTCTCTCACGATCTCACTGAAGAGTGACGGCCAGAGCTTCTGCAGAGCATCTGCCTTCACGCAGTGAGAGGAAGCTCTGTGGATCAGACCTCGCAGATACTGCTGCACCATCAGAGAGCGCTCCGAGCCACCAGCACCGGCCTCCTGACACACACACACATATATCAGGGACACACACACACACACACACACATCAGAGACAGACACACACACACACACACACATCAGGGACACACACACACACACACACACACACACACACATCAGAGAGACACACACACACACACATCAGAGAGACACACACACACACACACATCAGAGAGACACACACACACACACACACACGTTACTGATGCATATATACACTACCAGTCAAAAGTTTCTGATCAGTAAGATTTTTAATGTTTTTTTAAAGAAGTGTCTTCTGCTCACCAAGCCTGCATTTATTTGATCCAAAATTCAGCAAAAACAGCGATATTTTGAAATATTTTTACTATTTAAAATATCTGTTTTCTATGTGAATATGTGTTAAAGTGTAATTTATTTCTGTGATGCGCAGCTGTATTTTCAGCATCATTACTCCAGTCTTCAGAAATCCTTCTAATATGCTGATTTGCTGCTCAAGAAACATTTATTATTATAATTATGTTGAAAACAGCATTACGAGAATAAAGTCTAAATGTTTTCAGAATAAAGTCGAGAGTAGATTTATTCAGAACTTTCAGAGGAACAGCATTTATCTGAAATAGAAATTATAAATGTCTTTATCATCACTTTTGAAAAATTTAAAACATCCTTGCTAAATAAAAAATTTAATTTCTATACCCCCCCCCCCCCAAAAAAAAATTATACTGACTCCAAGCTTTGTGTATAATGTTACAAAAGCTTTTTATTTCAGATAAATGATGATCTTTATATTTTTCTATTCTTCAAACAATCCTGAAAAAATGTACTCAATTGTTTTAAATAATAATAATAGTAATAATAATAATGATCAGAAATGTTTGTTGAGCAGTAAATCAGTATATTATTATGATTTCTGAAGATCATGTGACACTGAAGACTGCAGTAATGATGCTGAAAATACAGCTGCAGATCACAGAAATAAATTACAGTTTAACACATATTCACATAGAAAACAGCTGTTTTACATTCTAATAATATTTCACAATATTACTGCTTTTGCTGTGCTTCGGATCAAATAAATGCAGGCTTGGTGAGCAGAAGAGAATTCTTTATAAAACATTAAAAATGTTTAATAACTTGTGACAGGTAGTGTATTCAGCAGCTAGAGCTCTGTCTCACCTCGGGGAAGCCGGAGAGTCTGCTGGGATAGTTGAAGAGCGCTCGGCTCAAAGCGTCTCCCAGCTGTTTGCCGTTCTCCTTCAGGTCCTCTGGACTCTGACCGCTTCTGCGCCCGCGACCGTCCAGCAGGAACTGCAGCTGCCGCTTCCTACAGCGAGACCAATGCATCTGAACACATCCGAGCCAAAAACTGAACGCTGCTCATTACTGCGGTCTGAGAGATCTACTGCGTGTCGTTTGATTTGGGACCGAAACATGTGGACATTAATCATAGATTATAATAACAAATTGAAGAGACCTACTAAACAAATAAAGTAAGGCCTCTGTAGTCAATGTCACAATAAAAAATATAAATTTTAATTAAAATGCTGAACAAATAAAGTAAGGCCTCTGAAGTCCACTTTAACCTAAAATAATAATAGAATAAAAAAATAAAAATGCAAATTAAATAAAAAATTAAAACTGCTGAGTAAAGTAATGCATGTGATGTCTATGACAACCTAAAATAATAATAGAATAGTATATTATCATAGAATAATAAAGTACAAATTACACAATTTAGTAATTTATCCAAAGCGACTTACAAATGAGGAGAATCAACAAAAGAGCAATAATATGCACGTGCTATAACAAGTCTCAGTTAGCTTAACAGAGCACACTAGCAAGGTTTTTTTTATTATTATATAACAAATAAAAAGAAAACAGATAGAATAGAAAAAGAATAGAGCAACAAAGGGCTAAGCAAGCGCACAACACTGACAAGGTATGCAAAACAGATAATAAAATTAAATAAAACAAATTTCGACATTTCGACTTTATTCTCGTAACATTTCGACTTTATTCTCGTAACATTTCGACTTTATTCTCAAAACATTTCGACTTTATTCTCGTAACATTTCGACTTTATTCTCGTAACATTTCGACTTTATTCTCGTAACATTTCGACTTTATTCTCAAAATTTTGACTATTCTCGTAACATTTCGACTTTATTCTCGTAACATTTCGACTTTATTCTCGTAACATTTCGACTTTATTCTCGTAACATTTCGACTTTATTCTCGTAACATTTCGACTTTATTCTCATAACATTTCGACTTTATTCTCGTAACATTGCGACTTTATTCTCGTAACATTGCGACTTTATTCTCGTAACATTTCGTCTTTATTCTCGAAACATTTCGACTTTATTCTCGTAACATTTCAACTTTATTCTCAAAATTTTGACTATTCTCGTAACATTGCGACTTTATTCTCGTAACATTTCGACTTTATTCTCGTAACATTTCGACTTTATTCTCGTAACGCCATGCCAGCAGAGGGAGCCCTCACCTGAATACTGACTGCATGCTCCCTCTGCTGCTTCTACTTCCACTTCCTGTTTGGTACTTTAAAAGCGATCACCATGTGCTTCCACCTTGCGAAGTATTGCCAGTTTCACCTGCCTTACCGAGCGTTTTTCATATACCCTGTCTGATTACCTGTTGCTGGCTTGTTTTGCCTTTGGATTATCGAGTTTACGGATCGCCCCTTTTGGATTGTTTGCCAGTGAGGACTGCTTTATGGTTTGACCCCTTTTGCCTGCCTTTGTCTTTTGCTCTCTCGATTTCCCCTTCTTGCTACGTTTGTTTAATTGGACTGATCACCCGGTATTGACCCTCTGCCTGCTTTATCTCACCGCTGCCTGGAATACGTTTATGTTGCATCTGCCTTAGACTGCCTTCTGACACCGACGTCCTACCTGTTTTGTGTACTCTGCTTTTCTTAATAAACATCCGCAAATGGATTCAACTTCTGCCTCAGCATCCCCGTTACAATTCTCAAAACATTTCGACTTTATTCTCGTAACATTTCGACTTTATTCTCGTAACATTTCGACTTTATTCTCGTAACATTTCGACTTTATTCTCGTAACATTTCAACTTTATTCTCGTAACATTTCAACTTTATTCTCGTAACATTTCAACTTTATTCTCGTAATATTTCGACTTTATTCTCGTAATATTTCGACTTTATTCTCAAAACATTTCGACTTGATTTTTTAAAGTCTCTCAGGTGCTCATGGTTGCAGCACACAGATGAACAGAATTTTCTGAAGATCACAAGAAAGAAACACTTAATACTGTAAATCCTGGAGCACTGAAATAATCCTGGACACAAACACACACACACACAGGATGGTAGCTGCTGTGGACATGCACTGGCATGTCGTCTCACACACACACACGCGCGCGCGCACACACGCACACACACACACACACACACACACACAGAGGTGTTTCACAGGTAGTGTGAGTGTTTTAGTCTGTGCTGAAGGATCTCTCTCTCTCTCTCACACACACACCTGGACTCCTCCAGCAGCAGCAGCAGGCGGCAGCGCGGTGTTTCTGTAGCAGCGACGTGACCCAGAGCACCGAACATCCGTTCTGAGGCCATGATCTCATTCATAGTAACCTGAAACACACAAACATCATCACACACACACTCCCAACACACACACACACACACACACTCTCTCTCACACACACACCTCGGTGCCGTTGATCTTCTGCAGGTTGAGGTGCTGCAGTCTGTAAATGAGGAAAGATCTCCAGAGCGTCAGTCTCACCACCGGATTACCCTCCGGATGAACACTGATCTGCTCCAGACGCCGCACCTGAGCCAGAGCCGCCAGCTGAGGGAGGTGAGTGATGCTTGTTTCCATGAACATCAGGTGCTGCGCAGACACAACAGCATCAGATGGCTGTGATAAAACCCTCACGATTCATTCACACAGCTGATTCATTCAGAAACTAAGTGAGTGACAGTCTTTATGCGGGAGTCATTTAATCATTGACTCGCTTGATTTGATCAAAACTATGGATTCATTTAGACACAAAGTGAGTGACTGTCTTTATGCGTGAGTAATTTAATTATCGGCTCACTTATTTATTCACATGGCTGATTCATTCAGAAATGAAGCGAGTGACTGTCTTTAGGCACAAGACAGAACATAACTTTCACAAATTCATTCCTATATTCACCCCTTCTGTGTTGCGAAGCACCGACTTTTTGAAAATCACGCCGTGCTTCTGTTGATGGTCAGTGCTATTGTGCAACTCTTGCGCAGCATTGAATGTCAATCATTAAAGGAGATATGAAACGAAAGTAAACTCAAACTACACTCTATCAGTGTTTTCGTAAGCCTGCCCCTGAAGTTGCTGCTGCTTCAGCTGCAACAGATGACACGAATCACTTTAATGTTTTAATTGGCAAGGCTTGAAAAAAACGTTTAAACGATTACGTTTTATGAGGACACACCAGTGGCCCCATCGGAGCAGTGACAGACCAGTCAACTGTCCCGTTTCTCAAGCCAACATAACTAGCTAATAACTTAAGTTCTGTTAGTGTGGTGGATCAGTGAATGCAGTAGAAGGGAAGAGATAACACCGATAGTGTGTATGTGTGTGTCTGTGTACAGCAGTTAAACCAAATAGTCAAGCCAAGTCACCTTTATTTATAGCGCTTTTAACAATACAGATTGTGTCAAAGCACTTAACAGTATCAAATTGGAGGATAGAGTGTCAGTAATGTATAATAAGATTAAACACTAAATTTTCAGTTAAAGGCATTTCATTAATACAATGTTTATATCTCCTTGTTTCAGATGATGAGAATTCCTGACCAGTCTTGTGGACTGGAAGTCATAGGGAATTTAAAAACAGGCACTCTTAAATGTGCATTGAAAATTGCCAGCTGGAGTCCCACAGGGTAGTGTACTAGGTCCTCTTTTGTTTTTATTATATATTAATGCTATCCAGGCTGCTTGTGAGACGGTGTGAGATGCTATGATGCTCACCGTGAGGTTTGGGAACTTGAGGCGGATGCGCAGAAACATGGGGATGATGGAGTCGAAGTGGATGTATCTGAAGGTGACGGCAGTAACGCTCGCGGACGTCTGAACGCCCCAGCAGCGCTCCAGAGTCTCCAGGGCCCCGGGGCCAAACAGACGCAGTGTCTCACCGTCCAGCTCTGCCAGGTGACTGTCAGACATGGACAGACTCTGAACGCTCGGCCCGCTGGCATCCTGTGGCCTGCGAGCACACACACACACACGCTCCTCTGATGACTCCCGTCACACACGACTGAATGAACGACTTCAACATGTCTGGACAGAGATTCTTACTTCTGAGAGGAATATTTGGACTCCAGCCTGTTTAAATTCACATTTGGCACGATGAGATCCACAGCGTCTGACATCCAGATCTGATACAGTTATTGCACAGACTTCTACCGTTTTTATATACAGATCATTTTAAATACTACTATCAAACCCTAACAGAAAACTTCTGCATGGTTCCATTTGCACAGAAACTGAGTTTGTACATACTACAGCATTGCAGACGAGTAAAATTAAATGACTTATACATACTTCCATTCAAAAGTCTGGGGTCAGTAACAAAATTTAGAATTTTAAAATTAGAATTTTACTCATTAAGGACTCATTTAATTGATCAATAAATGTCAGTAAAGACACTTATAATGTTACAATAGATTTCTATTTCAAATCAATGCTGTTCTTCTGAACTTTTTTATTCATCTGAGAATCCTGAAAAAATAAAATGCATCAGTTTCCACAAAAATATTGTGCAGCACAACTGTTTTGAACATTGCTAATAATCAGAAATGTTTGTTGAGCAGTAAATCAGTATATTATTATGATTTCTGAAGATCATGTGACACTGAAGACTGTAGTAATGATGCTGAAAATACAGATTTGATCACAGAAATAAATTACACTTTAACACATATTCACATAGAAAACAGCTGTTTTACATTCTAATAATATTTCACATTTTTAATTATATTTCTGATTAAATAAATGCAGCCGTGGTGAACAGGAGACTTCTTCCTGACTCCAAAACTTTGATCAGTAGGGTATATGAATTATATACATTTATTACATTATGAGCTGGCCTTAACAGTGAAATATATATCCTGAACAGTCAGAAATATATATACAAAACAAATAAGACTCACAATAATTGATTCATGCATGACCTTAATAACCTAATGAGTATATTTTTGATTGAAGGCTGAATTAAGTGTTGAATCAGCATCACAAACACAAACGGCTGTCAGTCATCAGCGTTTCCAGTGCGGTTTTGTTAATTATAATTGGAGAGATTCGGCTTTGAGAGATTTAATTTTGAGAGGTTAATTTAGAGGGGAATAATGCATTTTTAATGAACGCTCTTGATGAGATGCACGTGATTGATGCAGTAATTCTCTGCCCACATACAGACAGCGCAGACGCTCTTTAATGGATCTTCTGCCCATTCACTAATCACTCGGTTCCCACGCAGAAATTGTTCATTTAATGGACTCATTTTACAAAGAGAGACGGCAAGAATCAGATCAGTCTGCTGTGGATCACCGAGATACTTTTAGCAAGTATCAAAACACACAAAAGTGCAAAAGTGTGACTTATCCCAGTCTATCAACCTTCACTGTCTCTGCTCTTATAACTGGATAAATCTGATGTTTATTATAACATACAATAAAACACTTATAAATCAAATATTAAAATCACAAAAATATACAATTAAATTAAATATTTCATTAAAAGCAAAATCATAAAATGTTAAATTAAAATATATATTTTTATTAAAATTATTATTATTATTTTTTTTTATTAAAACTCTTACTAATAATTAAATAATAGCATGTTAAATTAAAATAAATCATTCAAAAACACTTAGTAATAATTAATTAAATCATTAAAATGTAAAATGAAACCAAAATAATTTTTAAATAAAAACAAATCAAAATAAAATGCTAATAATATAATAAATAAATATAATAAATTAAATAAATACATTTAAAAACAATCAAAAAACCCAAATCAAATTTTTAAAAATCAGAATAAGACATACTAACAAAAAACAATAAAATTGATAATTTTTTTTAATTTGTTTTCACGTCATTAACCAAAAACTGAATCAGAGAAGCATGAACATTATTGAAATAATAACTTATTAAATAACTTAGAATCGCTAGTCTAGTGATTCTTAAAATAATCTTTTTTGTGTGTTCAACAGATAAAATAACAGCATACGGTTTGGAAACAACCTGAGGGTGAGTACATCATGACATCATTATCATTATTCCTTCAACTCTCTCGCTTCCTGCATCATGTATCACCTGCATCCATGGCAACGGGGCTACATCCCTATTGGTGGACTCTCTGAATAAGGAACTCAAATGCAACACTGTTGCTAATCAGAACAAACCAACACAACTAATAAACGCAGCTAAAGCCGCGAGCTCTGAAAGCTCAAGTAAAATGAAAGTAAAGTGAAGTGGTCAGTGTACCTGAGGTCTCGGGGGCTGTTTGGACGACTGGTCGATCGTAACCTGCTCTCATTCCCTGCGGCTGAGACTGTGAGCGGACTCAAGCGCCTGTGACAGAGAATCACAGCGGTCAAACACACACACACACACACACATCTTTGTTTCCATATTTGCATACTTTAATAACTGAAACGGAACAGATTTTTGCAAGTTTTTTTCTTTCTTTTTTTGCAATCCACCCAACTGCAGTCCTTTAATCCCATTCTTGTGCACATGACCTAATCTTCCAAATACTAGAGTAATTAACTTACACTGATAGTCAAGTTGATGGATGGATCAACCAATGGCTGATATTTCATCAGTTTGGAAAGATAACAGGTATCCAAAAACAGATCAAAACCACAGCCAACTTCAATAACAAACCCAGAGTTCAAGCCTCGTTTACGATCACAATATCAGGAGTGTTTGGAATGCGTTTAATATAGTCTCTGTCAGATGTGTTCTCATAGAACCAGCTCAATTCAACAGCAGTATGCTGGGAAATCTTACTGTCTTTATGTATTGTTTTCAAGCCCTTTACAATCAAATCAACCAGCCGATCGTGTCTGGACATACTGTACAGTCTTTTATAACAACAAGATCCATTTAAGATGTGAGCCGCTGTTTAGTTTTCCTGTTGATTTTAATGTAGCAGACATTAGGAGTTTCATTTGACGGATACCATATTGACAGATTCTACTCAGTTGGAAGACATTGTAGTCGTGCTTTAAACATAAAAATTAGAATATCCTCAGAGATTGAAAAGTTTGTCAAAACAGAAGTAGATACTGAATGGTCAGCTGATAGGAGAAGTGCTCATTTCCCTGTAGTTTAAAGCCCATCCAGAGCTGAGCACTTTGGGTTGTTCTGAGATGAAGATAGTTGATGAGGTGTTCCTTCTGTGTTGAGTACCGCTAGAGGAGAGATATGCAGGTCTGTTATTATATTCTCATTAAGAACCGCTACCGCTCCGCTGGGTCCTTGCCAAGAGAGCTGCTGTCCTGTACGCTGGCAAAGATCATTTAAGTCCAGCCAATCAGAGCTGTTTTGATGTCCAATTTTCCATTCGTTTTTCATTTAAATCCAAGAAACTGTGGCTCGTTGCACGAAGCAGCCGGTATTTTGCGCCGCTGTCGATGAAGTGAGTGACTCGCGTGCCAACTCTCTGACAGATGTATCGTCGTTATTCAGCATGTTAAGAAGATGACCTATTCTGGGGCCAGTATAAATCCATTCAATGCTTGGGACTGGAAAATAATATCTCGGGTTGTATGTCTATTGAGACAGAGCCATTTTCTCACTAGCTTTACCATTTCATCATTCAGCGTTGAGAGTGTGCATTGTGGAATATGAACATTCATAAACAGATGTTGAGTTTTAGCTATTCAATCAATCTGATAGCCTCAGTCTTCATCGTTATGTGGAGAGGGGAAGAGTCAATCAGTGCAAGTCTTCAGGTAAATTCATGATACAGCTCTGTAACCTGTTCCTCCCAGTCACCGCTAGTGTTGTATTTATGCCCCTGATAAAGGTAGGTTTCATGACGTTCATATAGACGGATAGGTTTATGTGCTAATGCAAAGACTTTGATCTATACCATCTATCATCTATCATATCCAAACCAGACCACCTTATGAAGTCATCCGTACGAAGAAGCATATTATGAATTACACTCTCATCTCGTGAGGATATTTCCACATCATCCGCATAAGCTTGCACTGGATTTGGAGATCGCACACCTGCTGGAGCGCACTGACACATCCATCTCAGCCAGGAGTTAATCGCTAGGATGAAGTTAATAGTGCTCCAGGGGCAGTCTTATTTCATCCAATGCGTAAAGCATAACATCATGGGACAATGAACCAAAAGTGTCATGAAAATCCAGAAAGACAGTGAAGAATTTTGCAGATGAATATTTAAAATCATCAATTCCTGTTTTCAAACAAAAGACGTGCTCATTCATTCCCTGTCTATTGATATATGCTTTCTGTTTTGATGAGAATATTCCTGTCTCCATCAACCCGGGGAGGATTCTTGAGAGCAAACAGGTCATGAATACCTTATAAACTGTCGGTAGTAAGGATGTATCTCCAAGTTTATGGATCGTTGGGATATTGTCTTTCTTAGGGATTCGATGGATCAATGTCTCTTTCCATGCTTCTGGTACTTTATCGTTCTCAAGACAGATGTTAAATATATTAGTCAGAACTGGGCACAACGTGCTTTTACCAGATTTCAGCGTTTCGTACATCACACCATCAGATCCACTTGCTTTATTATTAGGTAAATAATCTCACTAACAGTAAATAGCGATCACACACTCACACACACACACACACACACACACACTCACACACACACACACACACACACTCACACACACACACACACACACTCACTCACACACACACACTCTCTCTCACACACACACACACACTCACTCACACACACACACACACTCTCACACACACCTGGGCTCGTCTGGTGACGTCTCCTGAGCGTTCCCATTGGTCTGGGCGGGGCTGTGGGCGGGGCTGTTGTCTGGACTGACGTCTTCCTTTGTGCCGTTCTGGGCAGGAAGCTCGAGGCAGGTCTTTAGCCCCTCCCACTGCTGCGCGGCGTTCTGGATCGCCAGTCGACGTCTTTCCTGCGACGAAAACAAAGACCAGCTGCATTAGATCCATCAGATCCTTCCAGAACTGTGTGGAACTACAGCTGCTGTAAGGAGCCAGCATCTGGGTGAATCTCACGAAGACACCTCGAGGCCAAAGAATTATTTTTATATAATTTACTATTTTAATAATGTCAATATTTTTACATATGCATTACAGTACATGAGAATTCAGGTCCTTAACCAGCATAAAATAATATAAATGATCAGTTTTGATGAGATTCACTTACTAATTACTAATATTTAATTAATTAAATAAATAAAAAGGTCAAATTAAAACAAATTAGAATTTATACATTAAAATTAATAATTAAAAAATATTTATTTAAATATTAAAAATCTTAATTTTTCATTTTTAATTGCACTCACATACTAAAATTAATTAAAAAAATATTTATAAATTGTTTTAAAAATAAAACACTTAATAAAATTAACTCCAAAAACATTAACATAAATTGAAATGATTTTAAAATAAATACAACCCAAATAAAACACTTACTAAAATAAATGATGAAAAATTAAAATAAATGACTTTAAAATAAAAAACAATTAAAATCAAACACTTTCTAAAAATACGCTGTTGTTAAATGAATAAAATATAAACTTAACAGACAGTTTTGATGAGATTCACTCATCTGAAGTGTCTGAAACATTATATATTCATAATTAGGACCTGATGAGTTTCAGATCAATAACATTCTGGTGAAACCTCCAGTTGCTTCTAGAGAATAAAGACTGAAGCCTGGGACTGAATGTGTCACACAGATGTCAGAGCTGAAGCATCCAAAAACATTTGATTGGTTCCATAAAGGTGTCTGGATGAGCTGCATATCCCATCATGCACCGGGGCAGCATCTGATGTGTGTGAGGCGCTGCCACCCACAAACAGTGCATTAAAGGTGATGAATGCACCACTCCTGTGTGTGTGTGTGTGTGTGTGTGTGTGTGAGTGAGTGAGTGAGAGAGAGAGAGAGTGAGAGTGTGTGTGAGAGAGAGAGAGAGTGAGAGTGAGTGTGTGTGCGTGTGGCTGAGCTCAACAGGAATTATCAGGCTTACATTACAAATCCCTGCTGGATCTCAGCACACGGTTAAAAACCCTGTTTAAAAAAAACACCATCTGCTGGTTAGGTATGTTTTTGAAGCATGACTGCTGGTTTGAGCTGGTTTAAGCTGGTTCTGAGCAGG
>NC_136751.1:30610294-30615294 GCF_936440315.1 Barbus barbus
CATACACAATGCGTGACCACTGACCCTCAGTTAGCCCCGCCCACAGACCCTCACAAACACACTCAGACCCTCACACACGCACACACAGACCCTTGCACCCACACCCACACACACACACACACAGACCCTCACACACACACACACACACACACAGACCCTCACACACACAGACCCTTACACACACACACAGGCTGTGTATGCAGCAGTATGACACAGCAGTAATGAGGAACACACACACCGGAGCGCTCGGCCCGTCACACCGCATCAGACTGCAGCGCTCCCTTAGCAACCACAACACTCTCGCCATGACAACACAGCAAAAACACGTTTCCATAGTTACACAATCAGACACACTGGACGACTGTCAGAACCGTGTGTGTGTGTGTGTGTGTGTGTGTGTGTGTGTGTGTCGTAGCCCTGCACTGCTGCAGTACGAGAACACGAGCATCCTCAGACAGGACGGGGTTAAACACACACTGATGCGGCTCTTACCTGCTGATGCTGTTAGCGCTGAGAAACAGACGCTGCAGATGAGGAAGACTCTCCACATCCGTCTGCAGACAAACAGAGACACAGAGAGATGATGCTGCATCCCACAGTCACCGGCACACGATCATCCGCCCCAATCTCTCACACACACACTGATGGGAGGGGCAGCGGAAGAGCAGGACGACTGCGGGGGAGGGGAGAGTGTGTGTTTGTGGGGAAGTGCTCGACAGCAGAAACAGCCAATCATTCACTTCAGCTGAGGGTTTACAGCTATTTGGAAATCTGGAATCTGAGGGTGCAAAAAAATCTAAATATTGAGAAAATCACCTTTAAAGTAGTCCTTAAAGTGAAGTGACATACGGCCAAGTTTGGTGACCCATACTCAGAATTCGTGCTCTGCATTCAACCCATCCAAAGTGCACACACACACTCCATGAACACACACCCGGAGCAGTGGGCAGCATTTATGCTGCAGCGCCCGGGGAGCAGTTGGGGGTTCGGTGTTTTGCTCAAGGGCACCTCAGTCGTGGTATTGAGGGTGGAGAGAGCGCTGGACATTCACTCCCCCCACCTACAATCCCTGCCGGCCCGAGACTCAAACCCACAACCTTTGGATTACGAGTCCGACTCTCTAACCATTAGGCTTTGATATATTTACTGTAGATAATGTACAAAATACCTTTACTTAATATCCCAATGATTTTTGAAAGAAATTCTGACCCATACAATGTATTGTTGGCTATTGCTACAAATATACCCGTGCTACTTATGACTGCTTTTGTGCTGCAGGGTCACAAATGTTTCTAGGTGGTTGCTATGATGTTGAGGGTAGTTGCTAAGATGTCACTAAGTGGTTGCTAGGGTGTTGACGATGGTTGATAATATTTTTTTAAGGTGGTTGCTAGGATTTTTAGGATCGTTGCTAAGGATAGATGTAAGAAGTTGTTGCTAGGGGGTTGCGAAGATGTTTCAAAATTAGTTTCTAGGGTGTCTAGGATGGTTGCCAAGATTAATAAATTGTTGGAATATTCTGCATTCGTTATTTTATCAATCAGTGAACAAAAAGAACCAGACTTGTGTGTTGTTCCTGCTGTCTGAATGTCTGATTGATCATCCGCTCTCTCTCTCTCTCTGACTAAAGCTAAATTTAGCAGCGATGTCCCAGACACAAAACAACGTCACGGTCCAGCTGATGTGCTGCACAACTCCACCAATCACAGACAGACAGACAGACAGACAGATAGTCACAGACAGACAGAAGAACGTCACCAATCACAGACAGACAGACAGACAAACAGATAGTCACAGACAGACAGAAGAACGTCACCAATCACAGACAGATAAACAGACGTCACCAATCACAGACAGACGTCACCAATCACAGGCAGACAGACAGAAGAACATCACCAGTCACAGACAGTCAGACAGACGTCACCAGTCACAGACAGACATCACCAATCACAGGCAGACAGACAGAAGAACATCACCAGTCACAGACAGTCAGACAGACGTCACCAGTCACAGACAGACATCACCAATCACAGACAGACAGACAGTCACAGACAGACAGAAGAACGTCACCAATCACAGACAGACAGACAGACAAACAGATAGTCACAGACAGACAGAAGAACATCACCAATCACAGACAGACAGACAGACAGACAGACGTCACCAATCACAGACAGACAGACGTCACCAATCACAGACAGACAGACAAACGTCACCAATCACAGACAGACAGATGTCACCAATCACAGACAGACAGACAGACAGATAGTCACAGACAGACAGAAGAACGTCACCAATCACAGACAGACAGATGTCACCAATCACAGACAGATAAACAGATGTCACCAATCACAGACAGACAGACAGACGTCACCAATCACAGACAGACAGATGTCACCAATCACAGACAGATAAACAGACGTCACCAATCACAGACAGACAGACATCACCAATCACAGGCAGACAGACAGAAGAACATCACCAATCACAGACAGTCAGACAGACGTCACCAGTCACAGACAGATAGACAGACATCACCAATCACAGACAGACAGACATCACCAATCACAGGCAGACAGACAGAAGAACATCACCAATCACAGACAGTCAGACAGACGTCACCAGTCACAGACATACATCACCAATCACAGACAGACACACAGACAGACAGAAGAACGTCACCAATCACAGACAGACAGAGGAATGTCACCAATCACAGACAGACAGACAGACAGACGTCACCAATCACAGACAGACAGAGGAATGTCACCAATCACAGACAGACAGACAGACAGACGTCACCAATCACAGACAGACAGACAGAAGAACGTCACCAATCACAGACAGACAGACAGACGTCACCAATCACAGACAGACAGACAGAAGAACGTCACCAATCACAGACAGACAGACAGACAGAAGAACGTCACCAATCACAGACAGACAGACAGACAGACAGAATTTCACCAATCACAGACACCAGACAGGAAGAACCATTAACCAAACCAATGGAAACCATTGAGAACACCATAGCAACCACCAACAACACCCTAGAAACCATATTACAAAGTGTTAAAGACACTCAGAACACTACAGCAATTAGATAAGCATCACACTGACATAGTTATTAGGGACAATCAGCAATATGTGTGTAGTTTTTATAAATTAAAAACTGCAGTTCCCTCATGAAGCCCAGTTTAAGTCTGATGTATGTGACTGTCTCTAGGACTGTCCTCACCACAGACGTGATGCTGTTGTGTCTGAGGTTCAGTTCGGTCAGACACTTCAGACCCTGCAGGTTCTCCACTCGAGTGATGCGGTTTCCAGAGAGATTCAACCAACGAAGCTTCGACAAACCAGACACGTTTTCAATCTGTTAGACCTGAGGAGAGAGAGATGTTACAAAAGATTTCTGTTTCAAATAAATGCTGTTCTTTTGAACTTTCTATTCATCTGAGAATCCTGAAAAATAAAACGTATCACAGTTTGCACCAAAATATTGTGCAGCACAACTGTGTTCAACATTGATAATAATCAGAAATGTTTGTTGAGCAGTAAATCAGTATATTATTATGATTTCTGAAGATCATGTGACACTGAAGACTGGAGTAATGATGCTGAAAATACAGCTGCAGATCACAGAAATACATTACAGTTTAACACATATTCACATAGAAAACAGCTGTTTTACATTATAATAATATTTCACAAGTTTTACAGTATTTTTAATCAAATGAATGCAGCCGTGGTGAGCAGAAGAGACTTTAGTCAAAACATTTACAAATATTTACCAACCCCAGTAAACTTTTGATGGTGGTGTACACACAAAATGATTATAAAAATCTAGTATGTTCATGTTAAAGCATCATATTTCACTGAAAGCATATTTTAGTGTAGACTTCTGATGATCATTGTGTTTACTGCAGTTTACATAAAGTAGTAAGGAAAAACAATGTTATATATCTAATTCGTTAAGCAACGCATTTGATGCATCAACCAAAGTGCTGTTTTGAGACACACACACACACACACACACACATCTGTCATCACAGCATCCAAACCACCTGCAGTGAAGGATGCAGGCCTGTATGACTGTTTAAAGTTACAGTGAAATAAAACAGATGGGGAAAAACTGACAGATTAAATGTAGATAGTTTAAAAAAAGAAACTTAGAGCCAAAAACTGTTTTGCACTGAGGCACTGAAAGCACCAAACCAGCACTCAACATGATTAAAATAGAATGAAGCAGGAAATAAATGACAGACCGATGCTGGAAATGAGCGATCCGCCTCAAAAACACCCTGCATCATGATGAGGGTTTATGATGGATTATTAAAAGCAGTGAGGAGGCGGAGCTACTTATGCACAGCTTGAGCAAACCACCAATCAACCAATCAGCATCCGCCTCCACAATCACAACAAAAATATCACAAACACTGCTGCTTTACATGAATAGAGCGATAACTACGACCTTCTTTAGTGACACAATGTGATTAACCTTAAAAATGCTGTTGGTCAAAATAATTTATATGTTTTTTATACACATAGTACATGAACTGAATTATTTGCACGGCTTTTGACATTTGATGGGATTAAAACTTAATTCTCATGTTAAAGTCATGATAAAACGCAAGTAGTGACAGATATTTTCTTCCATATTGTGGCATGTTCGAGTGGAAGATTGGAAAGAATTCTAGGGAGGCACTTGGTTCTGTGCATTGGTTGTTGACTGGATGCTGAGATGTGGGAGTGGCTCTTACAATGTGTATGCAGATGAGCACAAGCTGCAGGGGCGGAGCCTAAACGCCAGAGAGAAGAAGATCCAGTTATGGTGTTTAAAAATAGCATGCATGGACGAACTGTTCATAAGATGATCTATAACGTGCATTTTATTTGCATGTTATTTCACACTGACTGTAATTTGATGGTATTTAATAATTAATATGTGTGTGTGTGTCTTTGTTTTTCTTCTTTCTTTTTGAGAGTAACTTTTTGTTTTG
>NC_136751.1:30620294-30650294 GCF_936440315.1 Barbus barbus
TTTAATAATAAATTAATAAATACATTCTATTCTTTGAAAAAACATTTTGCACTTCTTTCAAACTAACACTAGCTTCTGTATTCTTTTTGTACTCTATGTATTTGTTTTCTTTTTATTTATTATGCAATTAACAAAAGCAAAAAAAGGCCTCTATAACACTAGCTTGCTCTATTATTTTTCTATTCTATCTGTTTTCTTTTTATTTATTATAAAAAAACTATGTGTACTGAGTTAAGCTAACTGAGGCTTGTTACAGCACTTGTATATTGTTGCTCTTTTGTTGATTCTGATTGCTTCTATTGTCCTCTTTTGTAAGTCGCTTTGGATAAAAGCATCTGCTAAATAACTAAATTTAATGTAATAAGAATAAAATGAGTTTTTAATGAGAATCACCTAAACTGTCACAATCTTAATGGCCTTAAATGCACTTCATCTTCTTCATGTCAAAGGCAATACATTGACTGTGTCTGAGCAGCAGTAAAGATGCTATAATAAACACAGCTCATGTTGATTCACAGAATAAGTGAGTGTCTATAGAGCCAGGGTTAAACTCTGAGTCTGTTGGGGGTGAGAGGTGGTAAACTCCTGATGGATGATGAAGATCTCATGAAGAAACTCTAATGCATGCATTTTATGATTAATTAGTGGCTTTTTACTGCAATACTGAGAAAAAATAGCACGTGCACATCCTTCTGGTGGAGAACCACTGTATCCAGCTTTATTTTATCAATAGTGATGCATTCATTCATGAGGAAGGTCCTCGGGTTCAGCGGCTATAAATACTGCATTTCCCTCATCTACCTAAAACACATTCAGATGATGGAGAACACAGGTCAGACAGACCAGAACCGCAGAGAGACAGCTCTGCTTTACTACTGCTGCTCAATTCAGACTAACACTGAGCGGACGAGGCTTTGTGCACACATTTATAATGCACAGCTTCATGCTTTCTAAATAACAGCTCATATGAAGAGAAGCATCTTTAAACTAAACCTGGAGTGTGTTTGTGTCAGTGCTGCTCATCATCAGGATGCGGGACACGGACTGAGATCAGCCCTGCACACACACACACACACACACACACACACACACACACATCAATCACAGCGGCATCAGTGACTCACACACTTGTGACGTCACACACTCACCTTAAAACAACTCCAGTGCACTGCGCTGCACTCCACACACACTAGATCTGCTGCTTCAGTATCTATATTTGTGTGAGTGTGTGTATATATATATATATATATATTTGAAAAGCATATATATGAATGTATGTATGTGTGTGTATACACACACACACACACACACACATATTTATCCAATGTAATACATAAATAAATAAAAATAACTGGAAATTGTCTTCCCAAATATATATCCAAATATTGCTCCAAATGTTTATTATTATATATAATAATACTATATTTAGATTATTAAATTGGATAAATATTTGTATGTATATAATATTTTTTATAATATGTTCAGATATTTTATACAATAATATTAATATAATCATCATAATATATAATCATTTTTGTTTATGCTATTATTAAATATATATTAACTTAAATATTTGTGTGTGTGTCTGTGTGAATATATATATATATATATATGTATGTGTGTGTGTGTGTCATTAATTCAGTTTAAAAACAAAATCATTTGTGATTTCGGAACGTTTTTGTAATTAGGTCTACTAAACCGAATGAATGGACTGCAGAGCGTTATGTTCCGCTCCAGGCCGATGATGGGACGCTTCTGATCAGTCATCCTCTGTTAATCTAATTGAGCCTGGGACTGATCGCCTGCACGTGAAGCAATCACGGTTCAGATATAAATGTATCTGCGCGGCGCTCGGCGCTTCTCTAAGTAATGAGAAAGAGACGCGAAGATATGTCCGTCGCGCTGAACGCGTTCCTGCGCTGCGTCGCGTTCCTGCTGCCGCCCTCTTGGCTTCAGTTTTGCTGGTGGGTTGGGGAGGCGTCATGGCCCAATCCCAGAGCTCGATTCAAACACACAAAGCCTCTTACATATGAGGAAGTAGCTGCTCAAGACGAGCCTTCGTCCTCTGATCGCGCCGCGCCGTCGCCGTCTCCGTGGCGCAGAATCCTGACGCTCGCGGAGCGCGTCCTCTCGGCTGTCTTTGATCTTCACACGCGTCTGGGAAGTTTGTGTTCGCCGCGCTGCGTCGCCGCCGGTTCTCCATCGAGCGCTGCCGCGGAAGAGGAGGCGTTCACGGCGGAGATCATGAGCACCGAGGAGCCGCGGGAGATCAGCGCTCCGGTGACCATCACCGTGGCCATCCAAGCGGCGGAGGACGAGGAGCCTTCCTCCAACACCATCGAGCTCCAGACGGGCAGCGGCAGCGAAGACGAGGTCGCCAGACACGATAAATCCAGGTAGAGGACTCCAGTCCTTCAGATTCAAATCAGCCTCGCATATAATCAATCCGCCGCGCTTACAGGCTATAAATAGATGCGCTCACCATGCTTGACCCCCATGAAAGTGCATGTTTGTAATTGTGATTCAGTGTGTGTGTGTATCTGTGTGCACCTGTCGCTGCTCTTCAGGTAGGAATGGGACCAGACCTGTTGCTCCACCAGCTCCATTCATCTATAGATGCATCCACTCCTATGGTCCACCAACATCATAGCCTATAAGACCCTGGAGCACAAAACCAGTCATAAGGGTCAGTTTTTTGAAATTGAGATTTATACATCTGAATAATCTTTCCATTAATGTATGGTTTATGATAGGACAATATTTGTCTGAGATACAACTATTTGAAAATCTGGAATCTGAGGGAGCAAAAAAATCTAAATATTGAGCAAATCTCCTTTAAAGTTGTTCAAATGAAGCTCTTAGCAATGCATATTACTAATCAAAAATTAAGTTTTGATATTTACGGTAGGAAATTTACTAAATATCTTCATGGAACATGATCTTAATATCCTAATGATTTTTGGCATAAAAGAGAAATGTATAATTTTGATCCATACAATGTATTGTTGTCTTTTGCTACAAATATACCTGTGTTACTCATGACTACTTTTGTGCTCCAGGGACACATATGTAATGTCTCATCATAGCTATACACATTATACAGTATTCACTGTAAATACATTCACTTACAGTCTCAGGGTGGCCAAATATTGATCTGTGTGTGCATCTGGATCAGGGTTTTTTTTCTTTTAGATGCAATGGGCCTTCAAATCCTCCTTTAAAAACTTAAAACATACCCATATATATGTTCATGTATAAAGACCCAATTTATACTCATTTCTAGTAAATCAATGTTAAAATATTATTTGGAAAATATTTACTAGGCCTATCAAGTTACAGTAAGTTTTTCTAGTCACTATGGTACTGTCAAGTGTGTTTAATTCTACTTTATTAATATAAAGGTATTGTACTTTAAATTTATTTATAGCACATTTTTATAATTTTTATACACTTTTACACTTCCTGCAGCCCCCAGTTTATTTCAATTTCTATTGTGTACTTTTTTTATTTATTTAATTAAATATATATTTTGGACATTTTTTCTCAGTTTTTCCATGGATGCCCAGCCTTCTCTTGCACCCCCCCAGTTTATCTATTTTAACAGTTTCTATTTAATTTAATATTTTTTTCTTTCCACTTACAATTTTTTTTTTAAATACACATTTTAATCTAATTATTAATCTAATTATTTATGTACTTAAATTGTTACTAATTTTTTTTATTTTCCACGAATCCCCCTTAGCTCTTCCGTGAACCCCCCTGGTCTGCTCACTAATGTCCTCAGTGACCGCAGCAAGCACTGACCTCTGGCTTATCATCAGTGCTGTTGATGTGCAATTAAACCAGTCCCACATGACCTCTTGAGCACTTTCCCACTGCGAGCGTGAAGTGTGATGCGAGTAGTTGTGCGTCTGCGGCCCACGGCTGCGTCTGCATTGTTGTGGAGCACTAATGAGTCGGCTGATGCTGCTATTGTGCTCCACAGCAGTGGGCGGATGGTGACGGGCCGCTTTCTGTGCTTCAAGGGCTTCCCCGCCTTTGCTGGAGTTTGCGTGAGCGTCCCGAGCGGATGCGTTTTAAAGGTTGTGGGCTGGAAGAGAAGGCAGTGAGTCATCAGTTTAATTAGTTTTCTGAAGGTTCTCTCCAGCAGACGGGGAGGTGAGTGTGGAATCTCACAGAATAGATGAGGTTCGTGTTGCTGCTGGAAGATGAGCTGTGTGTGTGTGTGTGTGTGTGTGTGTGTGTGTGTGTGTGCGTATGAGAGTGAGTATGTGTGCACTTGTACAGCTATCTTTGAGTTTTAGACCATCGGAGGGAGGACAATCTTGTAAAGTGAGGACATTTTGGCCGGTCCTCAGTTTCTGAGAGCCCTTTAAAGGCCTGTTTGAGGGTCAAGACTTGGTTTTAGGGGTCAGGTTATATTTGGGTAAAGAGTAGGTTTAGGGTAAGAGTTTGGGTGAGGCACTTAGTTCTGATGGTTAGGGTAAGGAGCTAGAGATCGCATTGTCAATGTATGTCCTCACAAAGATAGCTATACAGAGGTGTGTGTGTGTGTATGAGTGTGTTCTGTGGTCAGATGGAGAGGTCTCGGTCTCAGTGCTGCTCGTGTGTTGTGCTCGTGGGCAGTGAGCTGTGATGCTCGTGTTTTGGCGCAGGCGGTTGGATTGTGGGGGAATCTGAGATTTCAGGGGGCTGATGGGAAACAGACTGGCTCCCTGCTGCGGATTGATGTGTGTTTGGTGTGTTTCTCTCAGTGGCGCGGGGACCAGCGGCGGGGAGGAGGAGAGCTGGCAGCCTCCGGACCCAGAGCTCATTCAGAAGCTGGTGGCGCAGATTGAATATTATCTGTCGGACGAGAACCTGGAGCACGATGCCTTCCTGCTCAAACACGTCCGCCGCAACAAGCTGGGCTTCGTCAGCGTCAAGCTGCTCACCTCCTTCAAGAAGGTAAATGCTTCATGTTCCCGTTCTTCCAGATGTCATGGCCTAAAAAACACAACCCCTATCTTTGTTTTATTTTACTGAAAGCCATCACATACTTTTACCAGATTTAGACATTTAAAAGTGTCTACAAACAAAAACTCAGACTATATACACAATTTTAATATTTATATTATATAATCTAAAAATAATTATCATATTTTTGTAATAAAATTGTGTGAGTGTCTGTTTATAATTATATGTATTGTATATGTATGTGTTGTGTATTTTTACATGTATATACTATGGTTATTATAATGACATGATACATTAATAGTGTGTATTTGTAAATATTTGAAAGTTGTATTCACACAACTGTACTCATTGTTAAATGTACATGGTCTCCATGAGGTATTTCAGTCTGGTTTTAAATCCCTACACAGCACTATTGAACGTTTGTGACGATCTGCTTCTTGCCACTGACTCTGGTGACTGCTGTTCTTATGCTCCTAGATCTCACGGCTGCATTTGACTCTAGACCATAACATCTTGATCTCTCGTATGGAGCATTGTGTCAGCATTAAGGGTATTGTGTTGGAGTGGTTTCGATCATATTTGTCTGGCAGAAGCTTTTCTGTTCGCTTGGGGATTTTGTCCTCTTCTGCATGTCTCTTGTGTGGGGTCCCCCAGGGCTCCATTTCGGGGCCTATTCTATTTTCTTTATATATACTTCCTCTAGGATCCATTTTCAGGAAGTACAATATTGTTTCACTGTTATGCAGACGATACACAATTATATCTGCATTTGAAACATAAACATCCAAACTCTATAGCGCCACTTTTGTGTAGCCTTGAGGAAATTAAAGCCTGGATGGCAGTACTTTTTTTTTATTTTTAATGAGGATAGGACTGAAGTTATATTGTTTACTCCAGAGGGTGCATGGAGGGTCTCCTGACCTGGATTTAGGTTTTAAAACCATTTGTGAAGCCCTCTGTAAAAAAACCGTGGGTGTCATAGTGGATAATGATTTTAAACTGGATAAACAGATTAATTTGGTAAATCTTTTTTTTTTTTTTCAGTTGAGGCAACTTTCTAAGATTAAATCCTTTGTCTTTTAAAGGTTTTGAAAGAATTATACACTTCATCCCGTCTTGACTACTGTAATGGACTGTATGTAGGCATTATTCAGGCCTCCCTCCCTAGACTGGAATAATCTGCCTTTACATGTTAGACAGGCCCAAACACTTACGGTTTTTAAATCTAGGTTAAAAACCTACTTTTATAGTCTGGCGTTTAACACCGTGTGAGAGCTGCTATTTTAATTTACTTTGACTTTGAGAGATATATATATATATATAGATATGTTAAAAAGTTGGTATGCTTTCAACTTTCATACTTTTTAGTATGACTTCAATATTTTATGAAACGGTTTAATATCCAAATGCCTGCAAAAGAACTGAACTACCCATAATCCTGATGAAAGATCAGCCAATCAGAGAAGTCGCCGTTACCGTGGAGATGAGAATCTTGGCAATAGTTAAGCAGCGACGGCCGACTCATGAGGCTTTGAGAATGACGTAATATCATTGATCTCTCTTCACTCTATTTGCACAAACATTGTATAAACGCATTAGTTTTCTCTCTCCTTTTTGCTTTGAATCGATGTTTGTGATTCATCTGAGAGCGGGTGGGTTTGGTTCATAACTTAAGGATGTTTTAAGAAAGTGAATGAGAATAATACTCGTGGAAGCACAACCTTTCAGTCTCTGAATGCTGGTAAATTATGGTTTAGTTGGGATATTAAAGGAACAGGCATTTCAAAATGATCCACTTTAGCTTCCTGTTTCAATAAGAAATCATAAGCATTTGTCAAATCATTAGCAGTACTCTGCTCTAAATCAACTATTTCACGCTGCTTCTGATGCTCGTTCTGGAGCGATGCCTGATCTGGTCTCTCGCTGCCGTTTCTGTGCTTTATCAGTCTCAAAGCTGTACTTTTGATGACAAGGGAACATACTTTTCCTTTGAGACATTGATACTGAATGGTCTGCAATCGTGTATGAATGAATGGACCCTTTTCACAGACTGTGATGCATTTCTACAGTTAATATAAATCATTATTTACAACACTATACTTGGTGTTTTCTTACATTTTAACAATGTCTTTGTATTTAGTCACCACTTGTAGTACACTTGAGTGTTCTAGTGAATGAAAGATGGGTTCAAGTGTACTACAAATGCTGACTAAATACATGGTGTTAAAAGTGCATTTTAGTTCATATTCATGGTGTCTCAAAATAGCACATGAGTACACTTAGATGATCTTAAGTTTCTTAATATACTAAAAATGATTCTTTAGTCCTTAAGTACAAAATTAGAGTGTGAATAGAGCAAGTACATTATGGAAGTGCACTTGTTTTTCACCGGGGAGTACACATATCTAAGCATTAATAAATCAAGACATTTACCTGAAGTAAAATAACATCAGATATGAAGTCTCGTTTTCTGAAAAATATCAAAGTGAGCTTAAAACAAGAAAAAATATCAGCCAATGGGGTCAAAAAAAAAAAAAAAAAAAAGAATTCGGAGAGATTTATTTTTCCGACCCCAACGGCAGATATTATTTTCTTGTTTTAAGCAAAAACTCACTTAATTGATGTGCATGCTGGGAATTCGCAAAACCTTAACATTTCAACTGAAATTCTTTTGAAGAAATTTTGTTGGCCTGACAAGTGTGTATAAAATATGGATGTGTACTAGTGCTGTCAAACGTTGTTATTTGACAAATATATACAAATGTTATTTGAATATAAATGTACATACGTGTGTGTATATAATTTTTCTGAAATGTATATTTGCATGTGGATTTAAATATACAAATGTACACAATACACAACCATATATCATCTAAACAACATTTATTTTGGATACAATTAATCGCAATTAATCATTTGACAGCACTACTTTATATATGTATATTTAAAAAAAAAACCTTGCTGTGTGCGCTGTTAAGCTAACTGAGACTTGTCTTGTATATTATCGCTCTTTTGTTGGTTTTGATTGCTGCTTTTGTCCTCATTTGTAAGTCACTTTGGATAAAAGCGTCTGCTAAATGACTAAATGTAATGCAAATGGATGTAGTTTCAAGAAAATAGCAGTTTTAAGTATTTCAGACTCAAAAGGTTTAGTAAACTGGAAATATGCAGGTGTATTTTTGTACAGTGTACCTGGAGTGCTCTTCTGTCTGTTCCTCAGGTCAAGCACCTGACGCGGGACTGGAGAACCACAGCGTACGCCCTGCGGCACTCCGAGCTGCTGGAGCTGAACGAGGAGGGCCGTAAGGTGCGGCGCAGGACGACGGTGCCGGTGTTCGCCAGCGAGTCTCTGCCGAGCCGCATGCTTCTACTCAGTGAGCTCAAGCGCTGGCCGGAGCTGGGCGTCGCACTCGGGGCCGACGGGGAGGCAGGGGCCACCCAGCAGGAGCGGCTGATGGAGCTCCTGCTCAAGGCCTTTGGAAACTACGGGCCCATCGCCTCCGTGCGGGTTCTCAAACCCGGGAAGGACTTGCCGGGCGATCTGAAGAAACTGAGCGGGCGTTACTCACAGTTGGGAACGGAGGAGTGCGCCATCGTGGAGTTTGAAGAAGTGGAGGCTGCGATGAAAGCCCACGAGGTAGTCGGTGGAGACTCGGGCACTCGAGGGCCGCTGGGATTGAAGGTAACATTTTTATTGTAAAAAGACATGGAAAATAACATGAACATATTCATAGAAAATACATATGTGACCCTGGACCACAAAACCATTCAATTTTTGAATAAGCTTTCCATTGATGTATGTTTTGTTAGGACAATATTTGGTTTAGAATAAAATCTGGAATCTGAGGGTGCAAAAAAAAAAAAAACTGAAAAAACAGTTATGGAATAAACATGTATCCAAAAATATCGGTGTCTCATATTTTAGAGCAGTCAGTGCAATTTGGAAAAGAAATCAATCAAATCTATCTGTGTGTGAAAATATTCAATGTAACTTCCTTTGTAACATTTTCATAAGTAACTCATTTAATGACACATTTTTTTTCTCAGTAGCTGTAACATTAGTTACATTTACTTTGGGTTGCACTTTATTTTAAGGTGTCCTTGTTACAGTGTAATTATACATTTATCATATCAACTTCATTTTTGATTAATATCCATTGCTAAGAACTTAATTTGGACAACTTTAAAGGTGATTTTCAGATTCCAGATTTTCAAATAGTTGTATCTCCGCCAAATATTGTCCGATCCTAACAAACCATACATCAATGGAAAGCTTACATCAGCTTTCAGATGCATAAATCTAAATTTCCAAAAATGTACCCTTATGACTGGTTTTGTGCTCCAGGGTGATATATGGTTAGGGTTTGGCTTTGGGTTACTTGCATGTAATTATGCATAATTGTTATAATAGTAAGTACATGTAACGTGTAACAAGGACACCTTTAAATAAAGTGTTACCTTATTTTAATTACATTGTTACATGTAACCAGTTACTTTTCAACACAGTGCATTACCCAGTTTAAATCTTGTATTAATTGACCAATTCTGGGCTTTAACACATGTCTCAATTTGAAGGTGGTTCTAATCGGCACCAAGCCTCCCAAGAAAAAGATCCCAAAGGACCGAGACGAAGGAGTCGGAGGTGTCCGCAAGAGCCGCTCGCTCAACAGCCGCGTCCGAGAGCTCCAGTATCACGGTGGAGACGACTCTGCCGCGAGTTCCTCGGAAACAGAGAGCACTCCCACCTCGCCGCGATTGGCCCGTAAATCACGCTCCTGCAACAAGCTCAGCCCCACGAGCGCCGGGCCCAATCACCTGAGTCCGGTGGTGTCTCCGCGCTCCAGTCCCTGGAGCAGCCCTCGAGCGAGCCCATGCACCCAGCGCAAGACGCCTCTCTCGGGGAAGTCTCCGCTGGTCAGCGAGGGCCGCTTGAGCCCCGAGCCGGGTCGCCGGTGGGCGGACTATTCCTCGGACAGCAGCTTGACCCCCTCAGGAAGCCCTTGGGTCCAGCGGAGGAAGCAGGTGGCCAGTCAGGAGAGCAGCCCGGTGGGAAGCCCGATGCTCGGGAGGAAGATCCAGAATGCAGATGGTCTTCCTCCAGGCGTGGTTCGACTCCCGAGGGGTCCGGATGGGACGAGAGGTTTCCACCCAGCTCCTTCCGGAGAGCGAGGCAAGGCTGCATCCACGCAAACCTGTCTCTAAAGACCATCCCTCTCGACCCTCGCACTCTCAAAGCAAAGTCATGACATCTCTGTAGGACTGGCCTGTCTTTTTTGTAAAACCTTTTTCTATATGCTGTTTTTGTTAATGTTTTATACATCTTAATTTCTCACTGAACGATGGCGTCACGAGGGAAGCCGTTCTGAAAGTGTTTGTTTTAAATCGACGCCGTATCTTCCCGTGTAAATGTTGTAAATGTGTTGTGTGCGGGTTAAGGCGTTCGGTTCTTTCCGATGATGGAGGCCTGGTGCCGGAAATCTACACTAGTCGACATTTGAAGTGGATCAAGACAGTTGTCCTAAAACCAAAATGTGTTCTTGTCTTAGGACAACTCTGAACTTCTTTTGATCCACTTCAGATGTTGACTGCTGTGTATTTAGTTTTATTTGCTTTGACTTCCGTTTGGTTTCTGCCTTCAAAGTGCTTCTCATTTTAGTGATTGATTGGGATATTTTTTTATTATTTTGTTTCTCGGTTCTTCGGTCGAGTCCTCTCTGTGAAAGAGTGTTTGAGGTTTCGGTCCTGAGCACACATGCCTCGTATCTGCCTTCAGTCTGAGTGAAGGCAATGCACCGTCTGCTTCCTTACTGTACAAATAAATCACTACAAACGCAGCTATCTGGGGTATCGCTCATTTCTTCAGAGCCAATATTCTGTTGCTTTTGGCCGTTTTGATTTGCATATCATTTGCTGTTTGGGTTCTCTGCTTCAGATTGTTTATTGCACAACAAATGTATTGATATTACAATGAACTGCATGAGCCCAACAATATGCAGAAGTATTAACTGAAAGGGAAAAATGGCACTGATGGTTATGTAAATGCATTAACAGCAGAAGTGTGATTTTTACCAGTCTAACACATTGAACAAACACTGGGCTAAATATTGTTTTTGCATTAGCCATATTACCAAGTGACATACATTAGTTGGTGCCAAGACTTTCTGCATCAAACAAACACTATCAGATGCTTTTCTTATGCATTTACACTGTTCAACACATTCAGTTTGCATTTAGCATTGTTTTACCCCTGCGGAGAGCTGAAATAAATGGCTGGTCAGATTTGCTCTCTCTGAGAATCACAGTTAAATCCATCAGCGGTTAGGGTCACTAACTCTCAGGACCAGGATTGTAACCGAAGTGTTTAATCTGCAGGAAAGGTGATCCTTTTTCTCCCGTTTCCTCGAAGATGATTCTATTTGATACATTGTGACGCTGTAATGTTTCTTAGCAACCGTCTGATCTCCGCAGGATGCTGAGACGATTGTGAGCCAATGCATGTTCCAGTTCAGACACATTTTACAGGTCACATGAATTCAAAGCTAAATTACACCTGAGTGGAGACTCCATTCAGAATGCAGTATTCTCCGATAATGTGCATTATTAATATCAGTGAGTGTGCTTTTATTTGCATGCTCACCTGAATCACACTGGGCTTAATGAGTATTTCGTCAAACAACAATTATAGTTAATTTCCTGGGAGAAAGAGGCCCATCTGCATTTCCAATTAAGCTGGCAACATCATCCTTTGGCCAGATTGTCCATTTAGCAGAGAACCGAATAAAAGAGTCATGATTTATCCATCACAAGCAAATCCTTCATCTCTGTAATGGCTTCGGTGTAATTTAAAACTCTCTGCTTTTTGGCAATTATATGCTGTGTTCGGTCTCCGGCTTCAAAATGTCAAAGCGTTTTTTTAATTATGTGGCTCATGACTAACAGACAATTTAACTGTGGAAAAATACACCGCTATGAGCATGCGCTCAATTAGGTATAATGTGATTTTCCAGAACTTTCACCGTCTCTGTTCCTCTCTGGTGGAACCAGCTAGAAACCTCCGGCTGATCACAACATTCAAGAAAACACTTCTAACATCACTAAACAATCCTTAAGACACAATCCTGTTCTCTTACTCTGCTCTTCTGTATCTTGTGCACTTCTCTAGCTTATACTTCAAACTTTCTGTTGTTTATTAAGGACTTTGAGATAAATTGCATCTGATATTCCTTTGGAAGTCACTTTGGATAAGCATCTGCTAAAAGAATAAATAAAATATCAGTGAGGAATAACATTTCTCATCCGGCATTTTATAAAATTATATGCTTAAAGTCAAGATGAAACCTAAGTAGCAATAGATCTTTTCTGCCACCTTGTGAGAATATAATGAATGATAAAAAATGTAGAGTTAATCTGTCAGTTGTTGACTGAATTACATGAAAACTGCAGTTAATGTAATCTAGGTTATTCATTTTAGGTAATGTACTTTTGTAGATTAAAAGTATTCTAACTGGTTTTACACGCACCATTAAATGTATACAAAAAAAAAAAAGCAAAGAGAATATATCATAAAATGCATTAAACATGACATTATACTGGGGTTTCCCAACTGGGCTTAATGTAAGAACTGCAGTGGGTTTGTGAGCTAATTAAAAAGCTAGTAATTAAATCATAAAATAGAAATCATTTAAACACTCAAACACTAAAATAAATCTTTTATGTTTACCTGCATGTCAATGTGATCTTTAACTGAAATCAGAGAACTGTAAACATGCCAAAGTGTTGGTAAATTATTCAAATATTAACTTACGGTTATTTCAAGTAAATATGTTGTCAATAGGGTTTGGCTGAAAACACATTTTGCGTTATGAGCAAACATAAAAAACAGAAATGACATTACATGCCCAGAGTTTCTGGTTAGAAATATATTTTCGACTTCCAGAATTAAGATTGAAGACGGTGTTTCACAGCGATACATTACCAGTGTGTTAATTAACTTGCATAATTATTTCATACATGGTCTAATTTCTTGATGTTTTTCACTCAAATTCCGAAGCCTGATTTGCTCATTTATTTACATGCATTTGTGAATATAGTCAAAGCTAATTGGTATGAAACGGTATAGAATTGAAGAGTTTAAATTTTTTTTTGTGGAGAATCAAATTATGAATGCTGCCATTGTGTGAATAATATGCAATGTAATCCATAAAGTAATTGTAATCTAATTATGAGCATTTTAAATGTAATATACAGGTGCATTTCAAAACAGAATATCATGAAAAAGTTTCTTGTAATGAAGTTACATTTTTTGTTGTAACTTATTTCAAAAAGTGAAACGTTCATATATTTTAGATTCATTGGATGTAAAGTAAAACATTTCAAAAGTTTGTTTTAATTTTGATGATTAGAGCTTACAGCTCATGAAAGTCAAAAATCAGTATCTCAAAATATTAGAAACCATCTCTACAGTATAAATTCAGGGTATCTCTTGTTCTTTGAAACCACAATAATGGAGAAGACTGTTGACTTGGCAATGATCCAGAAGATGAACATTGACGCCCTCCACAAAGAGGGTAAGTCACAGAGGGTCATTACTGAAAGCTGTGGCTGTTCACAGAGTGCTGTATCAAAGCATATTAAATGCAGAGTTGACTGGAAGGAAGAATTTGGGTAGGAAAAGGTGCACAAGCAACAGGGATGACTGCAAGCTTGAGAATACTGTCAAGTAGGACTGCCACTAATGACTATTTTTATTTTGATTAATCTAACGACTAATTTTTCGATTAATCTAAACGACTAATTTCCCGTAAAAAATCAACAATTTTACTTAAAAATATTTTATTGAAGCAAGATTTTCTGCTGTTTATACTACTTTATACTACTTGCTAAATAGTCGCAATTATCTGCACTTCAGTATTGTATTATATTATAAAACAGTATGCAACAATAACATATTGAGTGTACATTTTTTATAATTATAATCTGGCCAGTCCTAATCACATGTTGGTGGGTGGAGTTAGTGTAAATAGTCTCTGCCAGAAGGTGGGCTATTTGCATTAAGTGTAAGACGCTCCGTTTACATTATCAAAGAACATTATCATTGACTTAGCCAGAATTAAAGCACTCTCAAAAACTCCCATTAATCACTGAAGTTGCTTACATTGTGAAATGAATATCTTGCTTACATCGTACGCACTTCTGCACTTTGTTGTTTCTGATGAGAGAAATCGGCAGAGAGCAGAATTCATTCATGGAGCACTGAACAAAACAGCTGTTTCAGCGATGACTCATCTGGACGCCTCTGATTGGTCATTATACTCATAAACTCAACAGAATCACGTGTGATTGGTTATAATGCGCTGCTGTAGAAACACACGGATGTCTCTGACTCCAGTGAAGCTGAGCGAACGTAGATGTTAATTTAGCAGCTGATGATGTGCCGCACTGAATGATCTAATCACACCGGTGATTATTAAATATAAAAAATATTATTCGGCTTTATTTCATTTGGAAGCTGCATTCAAAATCCACTTGCCTCAAAAATCTGAGGGGAAGTCGTGGTCCTGGAGTAGCGGTGTGGGCCCCCTCTGGTCCAGTGCCCGGTAGACCCGTGCATTAATCCGTCCCTGTGACCATGTTACTGTGCTTGATTGGCCAGCAAACTCGCCTGACCTGAACCTCAGAGAATCTATGGAGTATTGTCAAGAGGAAGATGAGAGACACCAGACCCAACCATGCAGATGACCTGAAGGCTGCTATCAAAGCATCCTGGGCTTATACACCTGAGCACCTCCATGCCACGCCGCACTGATGCAGTAATTCATGCAAAAGGAGGCCCAACCAAGTACTGAGGAGTGCATAGAAATGAACATACTTTTCAGAAGCCTGACATTTGTTTAAAATATCCTTTTTTTATTGATCTTATGTAATATTCTAATTTGCTGAGACACTGAATTTTGGGTTTTCATTATCTGTAAGCCATAATCATCAAAATATCAAGAAACAAAGGCTTGAAATATTTCACTCTATGTGTAATGAATCTATATAATATATGGGTTTCACTTTCTGAAACGAGTGACAAAAAATATTGACCTTTTTCACGATATTCTACTTTTTTTAGATGTACCTGTACGCTAATTACAAGTACTTAATATGATTATGTAATCCAGATTTGTTACCCAGCTCTGTTTGTAAATAGATAGGGTCATGTTTGGTAGAACTGCCTAGTATATACTGCACACTTCCTTTGGTTTTAAAAAGCATAATTTATATATATATATATATAGAGAGAGAGAGCGAGAGAGAAATGTCAGAGTAGAATGATACCGCTGCTGCATGACTCCAATTCAGCCGGTGACATCTCAGAATTGAGTTATTTTGCATTTTAAAGCTTGCAACATTTGGAGGTCTGTTGAAATAATGGAGCTGACAGCACTTCTGCTTCATCCATCGCACTGTACATGGAAGGTCAAGTTGAATGAGTGCATTGCATTGTGGGATACAGTATGCACTGCACATTTTGGCAAATGTAGTGAATCATCCAGGTTCATACAGACAGAAAGCGTGCATAGAGTGCACAGTACACACATTATACAGTGCAGAAACCGTTTGAGTGGTAATGTGTTTAAAACATGCCCCTGCTTCATTATATAAGACTGAAAACACATCAGAGAAAACAAAAGCAACTGTTGAAACTGTAGCTCATAAAACCAAACAATCTGTTCAGGGAGAAGATGAGATGAAATCTACGTCAAACGCATTTTTCTGGATGACATCCAGATCTATGTAAAGCATCTTTTACAGGGTGTGTGACATGACTAGAGAAAGTGCTGCTTGTGCCCTCGATAGTAACAGAGCCAGGAGTCGTCCAGGAAGTGCAGCTTTGCTGAGAACTGATCTGCAGCGAGTGCCAAAGCAAGTGGGTGCAGATGAGGAGGCTGAAGATAGATCTGACACACAGCAGATCAAAGCTGCTGCTCTCGAATGTGTGAGGCAGAGCAAAGCCACAGCTTATCCCCAAAATCTGCTGATCAGGACAAACTTCTGCTGTTGTGAACGCTAGAAACACTGTCACTGCTCAGACCAGTGTTTCTGTCCTGCTGCTCTTGCCTAAATATACAGCACACTGTATCCCACAATGCAATGTGCTTGACATGCCCAAAAAACAAAAGCTCTCAGTGCAACGTCGTTAACATAAAAGAAAATATTTTGGAGAACATTGGGATCCAAAGAATATTGATTTTCATTGTATGAGAGACTCATGACAGATTGAACATGTTTGGCTGAACTATAAGCACTTGTTTCTAACATACTGTACTATTTAATAGCAGTTAGCAGTATATACTATGTCCTGGAGGTTTGGAACACAGCCGTCTCTGTGCTTCAAAACACAGAAAGTGAAAGTGTGGTCGGAGGTCCGGATGAACTAAAACACAGATGTGTGGAGATATGAAGAGAAGAAACGAGCACTTATATTCAGTCCCAGTGACAGATTCTGTGTTTGTTCAGGCTGAAACACGACCAAAGAGCCTGAAGGGTCTCGAAACGCCCCGTTCTGACCGATTATAGAAGATGTTTCACATTCTACAGATATTCAGAGCTGTTTAACTCTTCCATCACCAGTACTAGTGCTGCTAGTGCCTTTACCAGAGCCGCTGTCAGCTGCTGGACTAGAACACAGATGAACAAACACTAACCTGTCATTCCTGGGAGACTGTTTCAGCTTTATGCTCAGTTTAGCCTCCTATCATCATGTCTTCATTCATACTAGTGGAAAAACATCCAAAGTACACATTTAAGTGTTTTTATTACGTAATTCCACTTTATTTGCATCTGTAGATTTCAATTTCAATCCATATCTTTAAAGAGTTTTTTCTCTTATATACAGCAGACTTTAGAGTTTCATTCCTCTGTATTCTGAAGGTTTCTTCAGATTTATACAAATACTGATTTATACAACATTTTATTCCTAAAAACATGGTTAAAATGTGTTTGTTTTCAGACCGTTTACAGTATTTTCTATGGAAGGCCTGTTTTCTGCCACATATAAAAAATAACAATTGCGACTTTTTCTCTCACAATTTCAATTGTTTTCATGCAATTCTCGCAAAAAAAAGTTACAAACAATTGAAAGTAAACTCAGAATTTATACTTTTCCTTACAATTCTATATTTCTGTTTCTGCCATGAAATAAAAAATAAAAAATGTAATTGCAAATTCTCACAATTGCAAGTTTAGATATTTCACAATTCTGATTTTAAATCTCGTATTTCAGAGTTTATATCCGCGATTCTGACTTTTCTTCACACAATTGTTAGATATAAACACAGAATTGTGAGACAAATGACTGAATTGAGAATTAAAGTGTCACAATTACCTATTTATTTTTTTTATGCCATGGCGGAGACAAGCTTACACAATTTTCTGATTTATGGAGTGATAAAAACAAACCTCAGGTTAAAACCTTTAATATAAACAAATCCAAACTAGTGCTGTCAAACGATTAATCGCATTCAAAATAAACCTTTTTCTTCGCATAATATATGTGTGAGGTGTATATTTATTATGCATATATAACTACACACACATGCATGAATATACAGTATTTAAGAAAAATGTTAAATATAAATATATTTATATATAATATCAATTATATGAATACAAATATATTCTAAATATGTGTGTGCATTTACATAAATATAAACATTACACACACACATTATGTAAACAAAAACTCTTATTTTGGATGTGATTAATCGTTTGACAGCACTAATCCAAACTAATGTTGAGCCTGACTTTATCTTCATATTTTCACCTGTAGTGTCTCGTCTTGCTGAATCTGTGAGGAATAATATATATATATATATATATATATATAGATGAAGACATAAAGCCAAACACAGGTGAGAATCATCATGAACCTGACGGAGTTTTAATCAGATCACCAGTGAGAAACAATGAATCATATATATACACACAGCAGTAATATTACACAGAAACAGAGGAGTTTAGATACATATTGTACATGTTTTAGACTCCAAACCGTAAAGCGTCTTCCTCCGACGGCTTTGTCAGACGTGCAGCTGAAGGCATGAACGCATCGGGAGCAGATGGGAATCTGCCGCAGTGGGAGTTTGGACGCGACACGTGAGAATCGAGCTGGAAATCTGGGATGGAGGAGTCACAGTCACGCCATCCGAACCCTCAGATGTAGAGAGAGCCGTCGGCCGGCCCCACGTATCCCACGCCGATCAGCAGCACGTCGATCAGTGTCCAGATGCCCAGGCCTCCGAAGCTGAAGAGCTTCCCCAGCCCTTCCCTCCACTGGCCCAGATAGAAGCGGTCCGCACCGAAGCCGCCCAGAGAGATGCTGCGCACACAGAGCGTCCGGTGAGCATGCACCAGGACCACAGCCACAGCAACGTGTTACTGTTTGTGAGAAGTAACTAGTAATATAACTAATTACTTTTTTAAAGTAACGTGCCCAACACTGCATACTATACAATGATTTATTACTTGTTTTTGTTGAATAATACAGAATATAAAAAGCTTTAAAAAAAATAATCGCATATTAAATCGCAATATTGGTAAAAATAAATAAATAAATTGCAATTAGATTATTTTCCAAAATCGTTCAGCCCTACTTCAGAGCCAGAATCAGAGAATTACATTTGCAACATCCTCACAGTACAACTTTTTACTAGCCATTTGGTGATTTTCTCGTTAGGTGTTTTAGAAGGTCCCAGCTGGGGTCACATGACAAGAGCGATGCAAGAAGACTTATTAGCTTTTGTTAATAAAACTTTCATTTCTTTGTTTAATATAAGTGAGTGTCTTTATCGTTGCAGGGTTTTCATAAAAAAAAAAGATAATGAACGACAAACTAAGCATTCGTTTTAAATAAGGAAGACCTTATTTATTTGGGTTACAACGCAAGGCTATATCGATCTTAATTTTGTTAATAAAACTTAGATGTTTAATATACGCAAATTTGCCATTGTGCTATTTTACGGCTGATGTGTTTTAATTAATAAAACAATAATAAACCACAAACTACGATCGTTTTAAGGGAAAATCCATATTTATTTGTGTTAAACGCGGGTAAAACATATCCTTATTCATTTTATTAATAAAAGTTCAAAGTTTAATATGTGAATTTGACGTTGTACTATTTCATTGTATAGCCTATGTTTGTTTTTATTAATAATAATGAACCATAAGCAACAGCAAGGAGCGTCTCTGTAATAAAACACGAGTTTGTTTGTTCATCACAGGATCACAGAGAGCGAACATTTGATTTAAACCTAAATCCAATCCAGATGAAAGTACTGAAGCTCAAACAGATTTATCACATCATACTAACACACAACTCTCATGCTTGTGATTGAAATGCGTGTGAAGTGGATCACCTGAGGGCCAGAGCCGTGGACCACTTATATCCCCCCGTCCAGTTACAGAACAGACGCTTGTGAAACAGCCGCTTACCTGCGAACACAACAGCACAAACACACCTGAAGGAAAACAGCACTCAGTCTTCAGCTGAACACAAAAGAAGATATTGTGAAGAATGAGGGAAACCAAGCAATTGCCGGTAGCCACTGACTTCCGTAGCAGGGAAAGAAATATAATGGAAGTGATATATTTCTGGATGGAAATATAATGTGATATTGATTTTATACAACAGTTCAATAAACAATAGGTTAATATGAAGAGACTTACGTTTTAGACACCATATTGGCTGTTTTTGCTCCATTTCGTCGACAAAAAAAAAAATTAATTCCAAACAGCTATAGCACTGTTTTGCATCTCTGAGAAACACGACAGTGATCGTTCCTGAACGAATCAACCATTAAATGATTCGGTTCAGTCGCAATGACTCACTTATTAACACTGACTTTCTGCCACCTACTGGTGCTTTTAATTTCACATTTAAAGTCTATTTTCATCTTTAAAATAATTATAAATATCAGTATTCAATGTTTTATGTTTAAAATGTCAAAAGATTATGCATTTGTAACTGGTTAAAGCACTCCATGTCCCTCTGAGCTGCATTAACGTGTGTAAATACATCTAAATGCTACTTCAGATGCATCTTCTGCGAAGATTAATTTTGATGAGACTGGTTTCATTTGTTTGGTAACAGCCTAAATGTGTATTATCTTAATTGACTGATTAAATGTAACAATTTGACTCAAAAGATGTACACTTTTAGAAAAAAATTGCTTTATTACAGGTAAAAATCCATTTAAACTTAAATGAAAAGATTAATTAATCACTGATGTGAACTGACCACACAGAATATGAAGAATATCAAAAACTGCAGCTGTGCACGGTAATCAGATATCAGCACAATAACACATTCTGTTAAATATCGTGTAATTATCATTATCGAAAAAATCCAAGAAAATATAGAGATTATTTTTTTTTTCAATATCGCACACCCTTACTCACAAGGAGTGTGTGTGTGTTATGGTGTGTGTGAGAGTGTGTGTGTGTGTGTGTGTACCGAGGCAGTGCACGTGCTCCAGAGCTTCACAGTTAGCGTTATAGCGTCTGCGGGGACACGACACAGTCATGCAGCTGGTGGAGTTTGAGCAGCGATACTGTGACGGATCCAGCTGCCAACAGAAGCGACAGTCCAGCGTCAGCGTGAAGTTCTGCTGCGGCAGACTCTGCTCGTTCTGAAACACACACGCAGAACAGACTGGAAAACACCTCTTAACTAATGCATTAAGCATCTGAGCTCTTTATTTTCACTTATTATTAAACAACCAACAGATTATTTATGAACTCAACTGAAATTGTGGATGAGGACAGAAATAATTTCTTGACGGTGTTCTAATATGAAAAAATTATCCAATATCTATTTATTTTCCAAAAATGAAGTTTCAAAATGATTTCAGTGGACGACACAGCAATGTGTGATTTATAATGGAGCGAGGCGAGTGTTAACGGGTCAAACTGGACACTCTGAGAGAATCTCACCACACAGTGAACGCCGGCTCTGGCTCTGCAGGTGAAGTTGGCCGGCCGGCCGTAGCTGCAGTTGTGATGAAATGCGCAGATCATGCAGTCGGCTGGGAGTCTGGAGCACAGACCGCCGCTGGGACACCTGGACAGGTAGCTATCGGTCACCACCGGAGCAGCTGAGCACACACACACACACACACACACACAGAGATGTTTATGCTGGATGCTCCGTTTGAATCTGACGCTCTGGACGGTGCTGGAGGGTCACTCACTGGAAGAAGCGGTCAGGGCCACCGGGCTGCTCATCACCGGGCTCTGCTGCGCTGTATACGGCGGCTCCTGACCCACGTGAGGAGAGCTCAGATACGCTGAGAGACACACACACAGAGAGAGAGAGAGAGAGAGAGAGAGAGAGAGAGAGTTACACACACACACACACAGAGAGAGAGTTACACACACACAGAGAGAGAGAGAGAGTTACACACACACACACACACACACAGCAGAGAGAGAGGTACACACACACACACACACACACAGCAGAGAGAGAGTCACACACACACACACACACACACAGCAGAGAGAGAGTCACACACACACACACACACACACACAATCAGACTGTATGTGTGTACTGCATGAATGTGATCATCTAAGGTTGGAAAAAAGGAACATCTGTTTCTCCTCAATCAATATGTAATCCAGCATAACTCAATATAATTAAAGCAAAAGTGTGCTTCAATATAATTCCATGTAATTGTAATTCAAAAATATTTTCCATAATAATTTTGAATAATTATAATCATATACATATAATATATACATTTTTTATTTACAGTACAATAGTTTGCAATAGTAATATATATATATATATATATATATATTCTTATTGATTTGCTTAATTTCTTAAAACATTCTTTGGAATAATAATTAGTTATTACTCATTTATATTTTACAGTACTATTACTGCAATAGTGCTATATTTATGGATTTGTTTAATTTGTGAATTTAAATGATGATCCTTTTTAATAATAATTATGATAAAATATTCATTTTTATTTTACAGTAGTGTTCTACAATAGTAAAATATATTTTTATTGATTTACTTCATTTCTAATTGAAATAATGAAACCCATTTATGAATAATAATAATAATTAGTTATCATTATTAAATTATAATAATTGTTTTACAGTACAATATTATTGCAGTAGTAAGTTTTATTGATTTGTCTAATCCATATATTTTAAATAATAATGAAACTAAATATTACTTTGAATAATCAATTAACTACTATTTTTTATTTTACAATACAATAGAATTATTGCAACAGTAATAGCTAACTTTGAGTTGTTTGTGTTTTATTTTCATATTTTAAATAATATTAAAATAAACTTTTTTGAATAATCAAAGTAATGATTTACTTATTTTTATAGTGTAGTCACACTGAATGGGTAAAGCAGCTATTGCTTATTTGTTTTGCATGAAATACAGGTATTTTAGAGATAAATAGAGATGTAAACAACAGACGCTCTGATAACAGAATACTGCAGTTACACCAGGATACTACAGTCATACTAAGGTAACGTTACTGCACATATATATCGTGTAAATACCGCGGTATACCGTGGTAGGAGTGCTTCTCATCCTAGTGTTTACACGGACGCATGTAACTCAAATAAAACCGTGATAATATTGATGAACTGTAACAGAAACACGGTACTTCCACGGTAACAGAGTCCAGAGGCAGATAACGATGAGTTTAGCGAGCTCTTACCGATCACACATTTGGAGTAAATGTCCAGCAGCAGCAGAAACAGCATCAAATACGAGCTCATGGTGTTCCGTTCGCGATTAAAAACACATTTCAGTCCGTTCTCTAGCGTCCAGATCCACAACTCCGCTGACTCTACTTCCGGCTTCCGCTCCCGTAAAAGTCCCGGCGGCTCATAGTTCAACATAAAAGTCCCATGAAGCACATCTTTGCTTTAATGAGAGAAAAAATAACGTCCAATATTTTACTGGAAAAACTTTGCTATCTTGATAAAAAATAAATAATGAACCCAAAAACATTTCCAAATAATATAGTTTATAAGGTTTTTAGCTGTATTCACCAGAAAAGAGCATGGTTACTACCGGAAATAAAGAAGTAAAGAGAGAAAGAAAAACATTGTGCTATGAATTGCTCACACCTTATAATGTGCTAAACTAAGTTTAAATTGTTATAATGCTTTCTTCTATTATTTTGATCTATTCATTGTTATTATATTTTTATATAATATAGCAATTTTGAATTTAATTGAAAGAAAGGAAGACAGAAGTAGATTTTAAGATGCATAATATCTATACAGCTAGCTCCAGATGTTAGGTCTCTGCTGATGTTTCTAAATAATGGTGAAAATAAACTGAGGAAGAAACTTTGCTTCATTAAATGTAATTTGTACACTGGTTTAATGTGACAGCGATGAAAGATTAAGAGAGACGCTTATAATGGTCATTAAAACTAAATTGCTTTGATATATGGAAGATAAAGACGAGCTTCCAAAGGAACAAACGATAAACATGACAGTGATTCTCTGAGTCTTTATTTCTAACCGTCAGAACACAAGACACTTCGACACCAAACCATCATCCAACAAACACAAGCCTTCACTTTCAGAGCATCCTCTTCCTCCTCCTCCGACTCCTCCTCTGTCTCAGACTGCTCCTCCTCCTCCGTCTCAGACTCCTCCTCCTCCTCCGTCTCAGACTCCTCCTCCTCCTCCTCCTCCTCAGACTCAGTAGACTCCTCCTCTGACTCCTCCTCCTCCTCTGACTCCTCCTCCTCCTCCGTCTCAGACTCCTCCTCCTCCGTCTCAGACTCCTCCTCCTCCGTCTCAGACTCCTCCTCCTCCGTCTCAGAAGTCTTCCTCGGCGCTGCGGCAGCGTGAGTGTCTGAGGAGCATCAGTCTCTGCATCACCTGCTCCACACTCAGCTCTCCGTGCACTTTATTATCTCTGGTTCTGACGTTCACGCTGCTAGCGGCGCGCTCCTTCTCTCCCACCACTGCCAAACAAACACACATCAGCGCATGCCTTCAGAGAAGAGCCTCAAACTCTCTCAGACGCTCAGCTCTCACCCAGGATGAAGTTATACTGCGCCAGCTGCGCGTTACGAATCTTCTTATTCAGAAGACAACCGGAGTCCAGATCAGCATCGGCCATGAATCCAGCTTCAACAAACCTCTTACAGACCTGCAGCGGGAGGAAGATCACTGATCAGATGAGAACAATTCACTTCAGCTCCATTAATAACACAGTTTTTCTGCAGCATCAGTATTTGATGAAGTTTGCAATGCAAGAATAGCATTAAATATCCTCTACAGCTACAACACATTTGGTAACACTTTCTAAGAAGCCCGTATTTTTAAGGCATTATAATGAATGCATAATGCATTATAAAAACATTAAAATGTGTTATATCTCATGAATAATCATAACAACAATTATAATACTTTATACTTACATATTTGTGGTTATAACTTTTAAGAGTGATTAATTATAACACTCAATGAACACCTTATTAAATCTACTTCATTTGTAATGGATTATATCATTAATCTTGACATTGTTTAAGATCTGCACAGTATCTAGTGTTCCCTGTGAGGTTAATGTGATCAGAGCTAGTTAATACTTTCAACCGGAAAAATTATATACACACACACACACACACACATACATATACACACACACCGACACACACCAACACACGCACACTGCTTTGTAGTTGAGTGACTGATCTCAGAGCAGATGCTGTACCTGTTTGGCGTATTCTTCAAGAGACGGGTTCACAGGCACCAGCATCACCTGACGTGGAGACAACCACAGCGGCCTGACCAAACACAACACACACAGCTCGTGAAGGCTTTCTGAGAACACACACCTTCACTCTACAAGCTGTCCACACTGCAAATGTGATGCAGGTCTGCAAAGATACGGCTGTGATGCAACTACATCTCATTACATATGCAAAGAGGTTAGCCAATGGCAACAGACTTAAGGCATTAACATATAGGAGTCTTAAAGACACAGCAGCAATAGTGCTTTTAATATAGCAGTGATTTAAGGTGAAGAGAGACGGTTATAAAGGGTCAAATAATACATTGTTTTGAGAATATTGTATTAAGTTTATTTTTATTAATTTTGTATTTTCAATCTTCATTTTAAAGTTTTAGTAATTTTATGTGCTTCTGCCATATTAGTTTTTGCCTTTAAAACTAGTGTCATTTTATCATCTCATTTTTACACTGCAAAAAATATTCTCTTAGTGTTTTTGTCTTGTTTTCTAGAATAAATATATAAACATTATTGAATCAAGATGAATTTACTGTACAAGTAAAATGACTTAAGATATTATGTCTTGTTTTCTGTAAAAACAAACAAACAAACAAAAACAAAACACGCGCACACACACACACACACACACACACACCTGCCAATGGGGACAATAATCTTGTTTAGCCTTTGAATTAAGATTATTTTTCTTGCTTTTCTTGTTTAAAGCAAAAACTAACAAAAGCTAGATTTTTTTTTTCTTCAAAAACAAGACTTAATATCTTAAATCACTTGTCCAGTAACTGCATGTTGATTCAAGGATGTTTAGATATTTATACTAGAAAACAAGACACAAATACTAAGTAAGAAAATCATTTTTTGCAGTGTTTTAGTGCTTATTTTGCTGTTTCTGATGACTGAACTACTGACGTTTGCTTACAGCTGATAGTTCAAAATAAGTCTCATTAAATTTCATAAAACACCCCTACTATACATCCATAAATAATATGCATCTTGAACGTGCTCTAAGGAAAACATTTCATTTCTTTCCTTTCCAGAATATGTTATTAAATATGTTTAATAATGTATTTTTGATAGTGCTGTCAAATTATTAATCATATATAATATATGTGTGTGTATGTTTATTATGTATATATAAAGACAAATAGACCGTATATATTTTGGAAATATTTACATGCATATATATTTATTTATATATAAATGCAAACACATGCACGTATATATTTAAGAAAAATATGTTGTGTATATATTAAATATATTTATACATAATATTAAATCTAAGAATATAAATATACAATAAATATATTGTGATCAATCGTTTGACGGCACTAATTTTTGAATTAACGTTTACTATCAACCAACAGTTTCAATCAAATATAACACTTGATTATTTGCCCAACACCAAAAGTCTTATGACATCACCTGATCTGCAACACTCACATATTAGTTATGATACTAGTATTAATTACTAATGTTATCAAGATGTTTACACAGACGCCTCTTAATCTGAATGAGAACTGTAAAAAATACTATAGTATTTTGTTTATTTCAATTACCGAAATCGGTTAGTTTTAGTAAAGACTAATGGAATATATACAGATAATATCAGTTTTATCACCATTTCCCGGCGTAGTTCTCGGTGAGGATGGCGATCATTCTCTCCACGGAGCCCAGGATGGCGCGGTGAATGATGACCGGTCGGTCCTTGTCGTCGCCATCTCTCCTGCAGCGGGTCAGACGATTAAACTCTGAATCACAGCCGCGTGAGCTTCCACAGATCATCTGAGCTCTACTCACCCCACATACGTCAGATTGAAGCGGATGGGCAGCTGGAAGTCCAGCTGAATCGTGGCACACTGGTGATAACGGCCGATGGCGTCTTTAATCTTAATGTCAATCTACAACACAACAGATGATTATTATTCCTGCACGACAAACGCCTGCTTCAGAGGATTTATGTTTGGAGTTTAAAAAACCCAGAATAACATGGAATCAGTGTTAGTAATGTATGCAGACAAACCAAAACGTATTCAGACACCTTCAACATTTCTCCCATAATCAGTTTATTCGCTATAGTTTAGAAAATGGTAATAAAATATGAGAAGAGCTCAGAGTTAAACTGCGTCAGAACAAACTGATCTTGATGATGTCAGATAACTTTGATAGAAAGGTATGTAATGAATTGGGTTGAATAGCTGTCAGATGTTAAAGTTAAGAACATAATTAGATAATACCAATTTAGCTCAACCAATCACCAAGCAATGCTTCATTTAGTTCAGTCTGTGGTGGAGAAACATCACATTAGCAATTAAAGAAAAACACTGAAGCAAAACATGATCGGCTCAAAGTGTCTGAATACTTTTTACTGGTAGTCCACTGTATGAAGTATTTTATACAGTTTACTTTATTTTGCTCTCCTCACTTACATAAATGAACTATAGTATCCTGTACCCACTAAAAAAATACCAAAATTATATCTGGTGTTTTTTGGAAAATAAATGATAGAAATTAATACTTTTACTCAGCAAGGATGCTTTAAATTGATTAAAAGTGATGATAAAAACATGTATAATGTTACAGAAGTTTTCTATTTCAGATAAATGCTGTTCTTCTGAACTTTCTCTTCAACAAAGAAACCTGAAAAATTCTACTCCGCTGTTTTCAACAATAATAATAATAATAATAATAATAATAAATGATTTTTGAGCAGCAAATCAGAATATAAGAATGATTTCTGATGCTAGAAATTTAGTTTTGAAATCACAGGAATGACTTACATTTTCAAATAGAAAAGTTATTTTAAATAATAAAAATTTCAAAATTTTACTGTACTTTGGATCAAATAAATGGAAAGAAGAGACTTCTTTAAAAAACATGAAAAATATATATTGTAATGATACAATATTATAATTATATTTAATTTCATTTTAATTTAAATTAACCAAAACATTTGTTGATTTATGAGGAGCACTTTCCTGACCTTGGGTCCATAAAAAGCCCCGTCTCCTGGATTAAGCTTCCACGGCTCTCCGAACTCATTCAGGCTGTTCTCGAGTTGCTACAAAATACAAACTCAGTTAATATTCCACAGAAACATCTACAACACTCCAATCTTAAAGACAGCAGGGAAAATGCTATTCTGGAACCTTCTCAGCCTGATTCCACACAGCGATGTCGCCCAGAAACGTCTCCGGACGCGTGGAGAGATGCAGCTGGAAGGAGAAGCCGAAGACATCATAGACGCAGCGCAAGAAATCCAGACAGCCCTTCATCTCCGACTCGATCTGAAACACAAGCAGCAAACAATCAGGTTCTGTCTCTGCAAAGATCTAGATCAGCTGCTGAGCTCTTTATTAAAGGCACTGTGTGTCTCTGTGGGATTGACAGCGGAGTACATCAAGCTTTTATTATTCATTTAGTGTGCTAAAATAACTAAAACTGAAATAAATAACACTATATAGAATAAAAAAAATAATAAAAATGACAAAAGCACAATAAAATTACTTTAAAATTTTACAAAAATTTAAATGAAAAAATATATATATTTTCTAGTATCTGAAAGACAGTGAAGCGTCGCTGCACCTGATCCATAGTGCAGAATATATGAGCGTCGTCCTGCTGGAAGCGGCGGACTCTCGTGAGGCCCGTCAGTGTTCCTGAGAGCTCGTTACGATGCAAAACACCAAAATCAGCCAATCTGAGAGGAAGTTCACGCCAGGAGCGCGGCCGATGGCCGAACATCAGACTGACAGACAGAGGAACAGGTGGACAGATGAAGGACGGACACAAGCAGATAATGCTAGGTTCAAAACATGAGCAGAGACAGAATATTAGTCAGTCATAAACACCCAAACTACTCCGATACTTCAAAATACTACTAAATAATATCCAAGACATTTATACAGCGGGTCAAATAAATATTGAACATGTCACTATTTGTTTTTAGTAAATATATTTCTAAAGGTGCTGTTGTCTTGAAATTTTCACCAGCTGTCGGTAACAACCTAACATACATACAAAGAAAACAAAACAAATAAATTCAGAAATTGAGTTATAAAAATTTTTTTGAGTTAAAAATATGTTTTGTAATTTAAATCTATTGACACAAATAAATATAAAAGAAACACTTAACAGTGTCTTTTGATGTTTTCTTTCCACTAGTCTGAAAAAAACTTGCAATACAAACCAATCAACTGGGAAGTATAATATAGATCTATTATTTAATATTTGAACCCTTATTACATCTAATCCAGCTCAGAGTTCTGGTTTACCAGTGTCCAGGGCAGTTCATGGGCTTCAGAGCGAAGACGTCTTGCTCCACGGGGAAGGAGAACATGTTTTCACTGTAGTGCTGCCAGTGACCAGACGTCTCCCACAGTTTACTGTTATAGATGTTCGGAGATGCCACCTCCTGGAAGCCACGTCTGCTGTACTCCTCCTGCGCGCGCACACACACACACACACACACACACACCATGAACGGCGCTGTGGGATTCAGCGTTTGACTGTACTTTATACGGAGCTTGTTTGCTGATGTACCCTGATGAACTCCGTCAGCGTGTTGTAGATGTAAGCGCCTCGCGGCAGAAAGAAGCAGCTTCCTGGACTCAGATCATGGAAGAAGAAAAGTTCTTGATCCTGCAAATCACACCACAAGAGAGCGAGATCTTAACAAGCTCCTTCACTCATACTTGAGGAGGAAGTGACATGCATCGCCCCACGGGAGGTGAAGAGACACGTCTGATCAGACAAACTGCCTCCACAGTAAAATACATGATAATGCACTAGAGACCATACGGCACGGCTCTTATATGCAGTATAGGGGTGTTTCATGAGGTAAGAGAAGTCAAAAAGCAAAACCCATTAGCTTTGTGTAATTTAGGAGCTTTCAGCTGGACTGAACACGACGGACACCGACTGATCCTCACAGAAGCCGAGAAACTCACTCACGGTCATTAAGAGACGCTTGTCACACGAGGGGAAAAAACCTTTCAAGATAAACAATGTGAACAGCCCATTCTGAAATAAGATTATGAAAAGCAACTGCATTTGTACATTTCTTTACAAAGCTGCAGTCCATGAAACAGGGTCTGGGGAAGCCAATAAAGAGCAAATAATAGACAGATATTAATCATTAACAATCATAAACATGTCCAATTAAAATAAATAATTATAAAATAAAACACTAACAATTCATTAAAATAAATTTAAAAATAAATTAAATTGTTTAAAACATAAATCAAAACAAA
>NC_136751.1:30657794-30672794 GCF_936440315.1 Barbus barbus
GCTGTGAATGTGATTGATTATCGATTATTGATTGGGAATGGCTGCTCCTCCGAAGCTCAAAGACTTTATTCTGACTGAGAAACTGGGAAGCGGCTCATATGCGACAGTTTATAAAGCTTTCAGAAAGGCGAGTGATGATCGATCTCTGATTATTGATAGTCTGTTATTAGCAGAAGAATAGATGAGCTGCTTCAGTTATTAGTGTGGTGTGATTGTTTGATTGATCACTGGCATGCTCTGATTGGTCAGACTGACAGCAGGGAGGCGGTGGCTGTGAAGGTGGTCAGTAAGAAGAGCCTGAATCCAGCCTCGATGGAGAACCTGCTGACAGAGATCGAGATCCTCAGAACAGTCCGGTGTTATGGATCAACTGGGGATCGTGTTAACTGGGGGTGTGCGCGTGCACGCTAAAATGTTTACCTGGATTTCCAGCAGATGTTAGACGGCGACAGATTCGTCACTGAGATATTCTACGGATCATAGACTAAAAAACGTTTTTCACCAGTTGTATACATTGGCATCAAGCATAATAAAGCGTTTTGATTCCGCGATGTCCATACCTGTGTATGTCCCGCGGTTTTTGGGAAGTTTACCATGCTCCGGAGTCACGCTCACAACCACGCCCACTTTAACATGGGACATTAGTTTCAATGGATGATCAAACTCTACTACGAACTGAAATACAAATGGAAGTATTTTCTTTTCAATATTACTGGATCACATTGTGTCTGTAGTGTGTTGTCATGTGTTATAATGAACAGATATGGGCCTAGATTAAGTTAAAATTAGCAGTAGACCTAAAACAAACATGAATTGCAAAGTCAATATTTTTTTTTTATTGACAAGCCTGTTCATTGAGTTTACGATTGTTCTTAATCAAATTATTTCTTTTCTGAGTGATTATATAGAGAGGGGGGAGGGGTGTGAAGAAAAAAACAGAGATAAGCTACTCTGATGGCGCAGTGGATAAGACACATGCCTTTGGTGTGAGAGACCCGGGTTCGAATCCACTGTGAGACACCAATGTGTCCCTGAGCAAGACACTTAACCCCTAGTTGCTCCAGAGGCGTGCGACCTCTGACATATATAGCAATTGTAAGTCGCTTTGGATAAAAGCGTCAGATAAATGTAAAAGTGTGTGTGTGTTTGCCTCAACACCTAACTATGTGTATACGTTTGTTGAACATTCCCTATTCAGCATAATTCACTGCATTTTATCTGTCACTAATTCGAAATTATATGCATAATGCAAAACTATAGCTTGTTTATCGCTCATTCTTTAGTAATATAAAAAGAAAGAAAATGAAATGCTTGACATTCCTTTGACCACAGCAATATTGATGCTCGAATTCATTTACACAAATTAAGTAATATTTTTGAACAACTGCCTACACACGCGTTGCAAAGAAACAAAGTAACACCTTATTTAATGAATGTACAATTGTCATTAGAATATATATATATACACTGTATATATATATATTGAAACGAATTTAAGATAGCCTAAACAAATTAATCTGGGCGTGGTCTGAGAAGTGACCTGAAAACGCATTAAGACTTCCCTTAAACCGCGTCAGATACATTTGAACATGGACAGGGGAACATAATACAATAATACAAAGTCCATACATAAGTCCAATAATACAAAACATTCACAAATAATGTGGAAAGCTTTGAAATCTGTTCCGTTGAAAATTCCCTGTGACGAATCTGTGGAGGTCCAACGTCTGCTGGAAACTCAGGTAAAACTATTAGCGTGCACGCGCATGTCCCCAGTTAACACGATCCCCAGTTGATCCATAACACCGGCATCCTCACATAGTGCAGCTCAAACACTTCGAGGTACAAGACCCAGCCTTCCCTCACCCTGCAGCAGAACACTTCCTCTGGTATCTGCTGTTACTCACAACATACATATCATCATACTGTCCCTAATGTAACACGTTACTGTAACTGTTAGATATCTGCTGTTACTCACAACATACATATTACCATACTGTCCCTAATGTAACACGTTACTGTAACTGTTAGATATCTGCTGTTACTCACAACATACATATCATCATACTGTCCCTAATGTAACACATTACTGTAACTGTTAGATATCTGCTGTTACTCACAACATACATATTACCATACTGTCCCTAATGTAACACGTTACTGTAACTGTTAGATATCTGCTGTTACTCACAACATACATATCATCATACTGTCCCTAATGTAACACGTTACTGTAACTGTTAGATATCTGCTGTTACTCACAACATACATATTACCATACTGTCCCTAATGTAACACGTTACTGTAACTGTTAGATATCTGCTGTTACTCACAACATACATATCATCATACTGTCCCTAATGTAACACGTTACTGTAACTGTTAGATATCTGCTGTTACTCACAACATACATATCATCATACTGTCCCTAATGTAACACGTTACTGTAACTGTTAGATATCTGCTGTTACTCACAACATACATATCACCATACTGTCCCTAATGTAACACGTTACTGTAACTGTTAGATATCTGCTGTTACTCACAACATACATATTACCATACTGTCCCTAATGTAACACATTACTGTAACTGTTAGATATCTGCTGTTACTCACAACATACATATCACCATACTGTCCCTAATGTAACACATTACTGTAACTGTTAGATATCTGCTGTTACTCACAACATACATATCACCATACTGTCCCTAATGTAACACATTACTGTAACTGTTAGATATCTGCTGTTACTCACAACATACATATCATAATGTAACACATTACTGTAACTGTTAGATATCTGCTGTTACTCACAACATACATATCATCATGCTGTCCCTAATGTAACACATTACTGTAACTGTTAGATATCTGCTGTTACTCACAACATACATATCACCATACTGTCCCTAATGTAACACATTACTGTAACTGTTAGATATCTGCTGTTACTCACAACATACATATCATAATGTAACACATTACTGTAACTGTTAGATATCTGCTGTTACTCACAACATACATATCATCATGCTGTCCCTAATGTAACACGTTACTGTAACTGTTAGATATCTGCTGTTACTCACAACATACATATTACCATACTGTCCCTAATGTAACACATTACTGTAACTGTTAGATATCTGCTGTTACTCACAACATACATATCATCATACTGTCCCTAATGTAACACGTTACTGTAACTGTTAGATATCTGCTGTTACTCACAACATACATATTACCATACTGTCCCTAATGTAACACGTTACTGTAACTGTTAGATATCTGCTGTTACTCACAACATACATATCATCATACTGTCCCTAATGTAACACGTTACTGTAACTGTTAGATATCTGCTGTTACTCACAACATACATATCATCATACTGTCCCTAATGTAACACGTTACTGTAACTGTTAGATATCTGCTGTTACTCACAACATACATATCACCATACTGTCCCTAATGTAACACGTTACTGTAACTGTTAGATATCTGCTGTTACTCACAACATACATATTACCATACTGTCCCTAATGTAACACATTACTGTAACTGTTAGATATCTGCTGTTACTCACAACATACATATTACCATACTGTCCCTAATGTAACACATTACTGTAACTGTTAGATATCTGCTGTTACTCACAACATACATATTACCATACTGTCCCTAATGTAACACATTACTGTAACTGTTAGATATCTGCTGTTACTCACAACATACATATCACCATACTGTCCCTAATGTAACACATTACTGTAACTGTTAGATATCTGCTGTTACTCACAACATACATATTACCATACTGTCCCTAATGTAACATTACTGTAACTGTTAGATATCTGCTGTTACTCACAACATACATATCACCATACTGTCCCTAATGTAACACATTACTGTAACTGTTAGATATCTGCTGTTACTCACAACATACATATCATAATGTAACACATTACTGTAACTGTTAGATATCTGCTGTTACTCACAACATACATATCATCATGCTGTCCCTAATGTAACACGTTACTGTAACTGTTAGATATCTGCTGTTACTCACAACATACATATCATCATGCTGTCCCTAATGTAACACGTTACTGTAACTGTTAGATATCTGCTGTTACTCACAACATACATATTATCATGCTGTCCCTAATGTAACACATTACTGTAACTGTTAGATATCTGCTGTTACTCACAACATACATATTATCATGCTGTCCCTAATGTAACACATTACTGTAACTGTTAGATATCTGCTGTTACTCACAACATACATATCACCATACTGTCCCTAATGTAACACATTACTGTAACTGTTAGATATCTGCTGTTACTCACAACATACATATAATCATGCTGTCCCTAATGTAACACATTACTGTAATATAGTCATTGTTACATAGTGTCATTAATAGTGATGTCAAACGATCTATACATGTATATATTTATATTCATATAGTTTATATTATATATACATATATTTAATATATAAACATTTTTTATGTATATGCATGCATGAGTGTGTATTTATATATACATAATAAATGTACACAATACACACATAATTATGTAAACAAAAGCTTTTATTTTGAATGTGATTAATCGTGATTAGTCGTTTGACTGCACTAGTCAATAATGTAAAATACTACATTAACTGTTCTATTTAAAATTATATTTTGACCATTTAGTTGAATAATTGAATAACCAACGACAGACAAAGCTGTAAAAACTTTCACTCCACAAATCCAAAAACACAGATGTGTCCGAAGATCTAAATAGACACAAAAACTTTGATAAATCAACATACACTGCCCTTCAAAAGTCTGGAAACACCCCAACCTTCCAACAAGACCATGACCCCGAGCACACGTCCCAGCTGGCCTCCCCAATCACCTGACCTCAACCCAACTGGAACTGGACCGTGATGTCCGTAAGAAGTGTCCAACCAGTGTGAATCATCTTTGGGCAATGCTTCAGGAGGCTTGGAGTAATATACAGTATCAAGTCAACGTTTGAATAAACAGCTCAGATGCCCAGATTATGCAGAGCTGTAATAGCTGCTAATGCTGGATATTTTGATGAATCGAAAATGTCATTTTTTTCTATGTATAAACTATTTATGTAATGTTTGTGCTGTCCCTTATCAGCCCAAAATTATCACAAATTAAAAAGGATTCATGCCAATATTGTCCAAAACCCCACTTTTCTAGGACGTTTCCAAACGTTTGGAGGGCAGTGTAATACATAATGTCATGGGTCACTATTTTCCAGTGACACACAATTAGATCAATTAACCTCAAAACTGTTTTGACTGAATAAATCTTTCAGATGTACTTCTGGACACAGTGTAGCCATTCACCAAAACTGCTGATATGAGATTTTGTGCCAGCAACTGAAAAAATGAAGGAGGGTGGCTCATCTTACCCCCTGTTACCCTGTTACCTCTTAATGCCTAATCCTCATTCCTCTGTCTGTCTGTCAGTGGGACAGCGAGAACATCTATCTGATTCTGGAGTGGTGTTCAGGAGGAGATTTGTCCCGATTTATACGCAGTCGCCGGATTCTTCCAGAGAGAGTCGCCCGTCGCTGCTTACAGCAGATCGGTACACACACACACACACACACACACGCACACACACGCACACACACGCACACACAGACACACACACACACACACACACACACACACACACACACACACACACACACACACACACACACACAGACAGACAAACACGCACACACACACACACACACACACACACACACACACACACAGACACACGCGCACACACACACACACACACACACACACACACACACACACACACACACACACAGACAGACAGACAGACACACACACACACACACACACAAACAGACACACACACACACACACACAAACACCGAATCTATAATGACTGATACAGACTGATTCAGATGAGAAGACATGTTGTGTCTCGTGTGTGTGTGTGTGTGTGTGTGTGTATGTGTGTGTGTTTAGCATGCGCTCTTCAGTTTCTCCATGAGAAGAACATCTCTCATCTGGACCTCAAACCACAGAACATTCTGCTGAGTGGAAACGTGCTGAAGCTCGCAGGTGAACCTTCATGACCGTTATGAGCTTGCTGTCAGCAGCACTGTTATTACACCTGAAGAAAAGACAGTAGAAATCAGGTCTAATGCACTGTTAATATGAAGCAGGGATTGATTTTTCACAGGTGTTTTCTAGAGGCTCACGGGGTGTTCTGGTCACATGTCTGATGCAATTTTGACTCCTCATCATCTCATAATAACATGAATATCCGGCTGTGTGTGTAGATTTTGGCTTTGCGCAGTACATGAGCCCCTGGGACGAGCAGCAGGCTCTGAGAGGCTCTCCGCTCTACATGGCTCCTGAGATGGTGTGCAGACGCCATTATGATGCTCGTGTGGATCTGTGGTCCGTCGGGGTCATTCTATACGGTGAGACACAAACATCAAATTTAATAATCGATTAGAAATATTAATAAGATTTAAAGGAATAATTCAGTTATTTCATCCCTTGCTTACCCTAATGTTGTCCCGAACCTGTATGACTTTCTTCCTTCGGTCAAACACAACGATTTTTGTGCTCATAATGAAAGTAAGCGTTGTTTGCATTCTTCAATATATCTTCATTTCAAATGTATTACAGGTTTCTGCAAAAAATATTGTGCAGCACAACTGTGTTCAACATTGATAATAATCAGAAATGACTCTGGAGCACAAAACCAGTCATATGGGTCAATTTCTTTTGACATTTTTATTATTTGCTGAATAAATAATCTTTCGATGAATTGATGTATGGTTTGTTATGATCGGACAATATTTGTCTGAGATACAACTATTAGAAAATCTGGAATCTGAGGGAGCAAAAAAATCTAAATATTGAGAAAATCTCCTTTAAAGTTGTTCAAATGAAGTTCTTAGCAATGCATATTACTAATCAAAAATTAAGTTTTGATATATTTATGGTAGTAAATTTACAAAATATCTTCATGGAACATGATCTTTACTTAATATCCTAATGATTTTTGTCATAAAAGAAAAAAGGATCATTTTGACTCATACTGTAACGGAGCCGACGAGACGTGAGGCGAGCACATCCAAGTGCAAGCTTTTATTAATAAACATAGTCAAATAACAGCAAACGGGTATGGCACGGGCAAGACTCGAGTAATCCTAGGGCAAGCGTGGGTCTTTGATCGGCAAACAATATCCAAAGGGCTTGACATGAGGGGTAATCCGAGTACACGAGCAATAGTCCAAACAGGGGCAAACAGAATCCAAACAGAAAGAGGAAGGGTAAATCCAAGATACACAGGCAGGAATCAGAAAACAGGAAACAAGGAAACACAGAATGACAAGACTAACTAGAACTGGCCACTAGACTCAGTAAAGCATCAGGTGAGTGATAAACGCTGAACAGAACTTGAGACTAAACAGAAACACAGAATGGCTCGATAAGGCAGCTAAGAGAGTGCTAAACGCAGAACAATACTCAGCGATCTGTGAAAAGAAGTCCATGGTTTATAAAGGGTGTGTGATTGTGAGATGGTTCTCAGGTGTGAGCTGTGTGTACTTAGTGCAATGAATGATGGGAAATGCAATCCAGGGTAAAATGTAATAGTCTGTGTGGTGTGAAGGTCAATGTGATGGAGGAGGGACCTCTGGTGGTGAGTAAACGGAAGTTCATAGACCAGATTTGTGATCCATACAATGTATTGTTGTCTATTGCTACAAATATACCTGTGCTACTGATGACTGCTTTTGTGCTCCAGGAATGATTAGAATGATTTCTGAAGATCATGTGACACTGAAGACTAGAGTATTGATGCTGAAAATACAGCTGCAGATCACAGAAATAAATGACAGTTATTCACATAGAAACATTTGAAATTGTAATAATATTTAATTATTTTTCATGTATTTTTGATCTAATAATTGCAGCCTTGTTGAGCAGAAGAGACTTCTTTCAAAAACATTAATAAATGTTATTATTCCACATTTTTGACCAACTGTATGTGTGTTTTTTGAGAGCAGAAGCTTTATTTGGACGAGCTCCGTTCGCCTCTCGCTCATTCACTGAACTAGAAGAGAAGATCCGCAGTGAGAAACCCATCGAGGTGAGAGTCAACATCTGACTCACTTGTGTTGCTACACAACAGTAGCTTTAGTCTTCTCCAGATGTTAACTGATGGACTGGAGTGGTGTGGATTATTGTGATGTTTTTATCAGCTGTTTGGACTCTCATTCTGACGGCACCCATTCACTGCAGAGCATCCATTGCAGAGACACTGATGCAGAGACACATTTCTCCCACACTAATGAGTGGCCGGGCACTAGATGGTGCGGTTGTACCAGTCATTGCTGTGATCTGCTCTCTGTGTGTTTAGCTGCCGTCTGGAGCTCGAGTTTCTCGTGACTGTCGAGATCTGCTGCTGCGGCTGCTGGAGCGAGTCCCCGACCGCCGCATCACGTTTGACGAGTTTTTCCTGCATCCCTTCGTGGATCTGGAGCACATGCCCAGCTCTGAGAGCCTCGGGAAGGCTGTGAGTGCCACAGAGTCAGCGCAGATGAACTCACACTAACACTCTCACATGTTTATTTTAGTCCTGAAGAGGCAAAGCCGCCGCTGCTCGTCTCGTGTCAGACCACACTTCAGCAAATGTGTCTCGCAGATGCTGCTCTACAAACACTGGTTCAGTGCAGTTATATCACACGAGTCTGTTGGTTTGTTCAGAGCTGCTTGCTGCCACTGATTTCCTCTTTCAATTAGATTCTTATTCATAGGCTCTTGATTCAATTCAGATTTATATATTTATTATTTTACATCATATCATCATCAAAGGCTATACTTGTGGCAAACTCAAGAATGTTAAAATAGACTACTTAAATTAAATTTATACAATAATATAAAAAAAAAAAATCACAAAATTAAAAAAATAATAATTATTATTTACAATCTTTCAAGTTGATAATTGATTAAAAATGATATATATATATAATATATATCATTTAGTTTTTATTTTTTGAGTAAAAACGTTTCCTAGTATTAAATATAGCACAACATACTGAAAAACAATCAACAAACTTCTCAAATCCACTTAAAAATGCATTACTTTTGGAATCTTAAGAATCAAATGTTGCAGTTCAAATCACAATGAATCAAAAATGAGTTTGAGACTTTATTTCTCTGTTGATTTAGTTTGTTAGCATGCACTTTTCTCTAAATGCATGTGTAATTATGACAAACACTATCAGATAATATCAGATAAATCACTACAAAAAAACTTCTGTAACTTAGTGTTTTAGTCTTGTTTTTCAATACAAACATCTAAAATGATGCATTTACATTAGAAGCAAAATGACTGAAGATATTACATGTTGTTTTCTGAAAGATTTTTTAAACATTTTGTTAGTTTTGGCTTAGAACAAGAAAAATATTTGACAATAACTTAAGAAAAATCATCTTAGCTCAAAAGGAAAACAAGATTATTTTTCTTGCCCCGTTGGCAGATATTTTTTTCTCATTTTATGAAAAACAAAACAGTTTCTTCAGAAAAAAAGACTTAATATTTTCAGTCATTTTGCTTCTCAAGTAAATGTATCTAGATTTAAGAATCTAGATTTTTTTTTTTTTTTGCATTTCTTAAGTCAATTTACATTTACTTGAAGCATAATTATTTAAGATATTAAGTCTTGGTTTCTGAAAAATGAAACAAAATGAAGTGAGTTTATGCTTAAAACCAGAGAAACATCCATCCGTGAGATCAGAAAAATATATTTAAAGGGAAAATAAGATTATTTTTATGACTTCACTGACACGTTTGCTCTTGTTTTAAGTGTAAACTAACTTCATTTTGTTTCATTTTTTCAGAAACAAGACATATGTTAAGTAATTTTGCTTCTCAAATAAATGTATTTTGATTTAAGTATGTTTAGGTGTTTTTACTGGAAAGCAAGACAGAAATACTGAGGAAGAAAGTTATGTTTTGTGGTGTGTGACCTGTATTTGTCCTCTAGAAAGCGCTGGTGTTGCAGGCGGTGCAGAAGGACCAGGATGGAGAGCGACCGGCTGCGTTATCTCTCTACTGTTGTGCACTCGAACACTTGGTTCCTGCCATTCACTGTAAGACACCAGCTTCTCCGTCTCTCTGTTACTCCAGTCTCAATTCACTCTCATCATCTCTGCCTCTGCTTTCAGATGAGACAGACAGACAGAGGAAGGAAGCACTGAGACAGAAGGTAAAGAAATCATGTCGTTCCAAACCCCTGGGAACTGGGGCTCAAAATAATAAAGAAGCAAAGTTAGTTCATAACAATAATCTAATTAATAAGAACAGTAGATGTGACAGATTTGTTTTCTCTCAGGTGAATCAGTATGTGTCTCGTGCCGAGGAGCTCAAAGCGCTGGTCCGGTCAGACAACAAGATCAGTTTTGAGGAGGCAAAATCAACCAGGAACATATTAATAGGTAAGCAGTGCTGCATTATTAATATTTAATATCTCACTGCAGTTCTGACGTTCAGATCTTCGGTCGTTCACAGAAATGTCTAGAGATCGGCCGCGTTTGCTGACGGCGCTGGAAGTGGCGTCCACTGCTGTTGCCCGGGTAACTGTTGCGATGGCTCATTTGCATGTGTGTCATGTGAGCTGCAGTGGTGCATGATGGGTAATAGAGTTGTGATGTGTGCAGGAGGAGAGCGGCGCCGAGGACTACGATACGCTCGATCTGTACCAGCAGAGTCTGGGCGAGCTGCTACTGGTGCTGGCGGGTAAATCCTCATAAAAACTCACAGTGCAGAAGTTTCACTTGACTCATTTTATAAAACACAGATGTCTTACCATCCAGAACACCCTAGCAACCACCTAGAAACAAGCCAGAACACCAGAGCAACCACTGAGCAACAGCTTAGCAACCATCAGAACACCCTAGCAACAGGTGTAAACACTCAGAACACCCTAAGACCCACCTAGCAACAGCCTAGCAACCATCCAGAACACCCTAGAAACCACCTAGTAACAACCCAAAATACCATAGTAACCACCAAGCCTAGCAACCATCAGAACACCTTAGCAACTGCTTAGGAATAGGTGTTAAATGATCTGAGATGACCGAACACCTGAGAAAGATAATGCCAACCCCTCAGAGGACCTCAGAGGATGCCAACGCTCAGACAACATACAGAATTAACAAATTTTACCATAAGTTAAATATATTAAGGTTCTGCAATATATAAATATATTGTGGAAACTTAAATTCCTGTAGAGCTGCTTTGCAACGATTTGTATCATAAAAAGCGCTATACAAATAAACTTGAACACTCAGAACACCCAAGCAACCGCCTAGCAACAGCTTAGCAACTATCCAGAACACCATAGCAACCACCTAGTAACAACCCAGAATACCATAGTAACCCTGGTGAGTGAGTTTTGAACAAATGTAAGATGTGGCTCTTCATAATGCGATCAGCGGAGGCCGTCAGGCGTCCAGATGTAGGGGTGAGTGGTTGCCAGGTCAGCGTGTGTGGTACGATCATCTGGATCTCATTGAGAGCAGCTCTTCATTAAATACCATTACTCTCAAACTCCTCGAGAGCTCTTTGCGCGCCACTGTTGATCTGTTACGACGCTAGTGCCAGCGCTGGCCTAATCAAAACAGCCGCTGGGCGCTTGATAATGAGACTGCTGCTGAAACATTCCTCCATTACTCGCTTTACTGCCGCTCATTGGTGAGTTAAGCATACTGGTTTGTTTAGATCACTAGGATTCACTAATAATAAAACTAAAGCAAATAGAAAAAATCCCACAGACTGAAGACAAAACTTAAGTCTTTCATTACCCTAGCAACTGCATAGCAACATGATAAAACCCTCAGAAAACCATGGCAACCACATAACAATGTGCTAAATCCCTCAAAAAACCATAGCAGTTGCATAGCAACATGCTAAAACCCTCGGAAAATCCCATAAGGACATGCCAAAACCCTCAGAAAACCATAGCAACTGCAGAGCTACATGCTAAAACCCACCCATAAAACTATAGCGACCATATGACAGCACCCTGGCAACCACCCACAACACAACAATCACAAGCTACAGTATGACAAGCTATTTAATCACTCAGAACACCTGAGCAACTGCATAGCAACCACATGGTGTGTTGTGTGGTGTGTGTGTGTGATGATCTGATGTGTGTGTGTGTGTGTGTTGGTGATGATCTGATGTGTGTGTGTGTGTGTGTGTGTGTGTGTGTTGGTGATGATCTGATGTTTGTGTGTGTGTGTGTGTTGGTGATGATCTGATGTGTGTGTGTGTGTGTTGGTGATGATCTGATGTTTGTGTGTGTGTGTTGGTGATGATCTGATGTGTGTGTGTGTGTGTGTTGGTGATGATCTGATGTGTGTGTGTGTGTGTGTGTTGGTGATGATCTGATGTGTGTGTGTGTGTGTTGGTGATGATCTGATGTGTGTGTGTGTGTGTTGGTGATGATCTGATGTTTGTGTGTGTGTGTTGGTGATGATCTGATGTGTGTGTGTGTGTGTTGGTGATGATCTGATGTTTGTGTGTGTGTGTTGGTGATGATCTGATGTGTGTGTGTGTGTGTTGGTGATGATCTGATGTGTGTGTGTGTGTGTTGGTGATGATCTGATGTGTGTGTGTGTGTGTGTGTGTGTGTGTCTCCTGCAGCTGAATCTCAGGGCCGGCGCAGGGAGCTGCTCCACAGTGAGGTGAGACTAACATCATCTGACGATTTATTCTGTTTCTCCTACAGCATTATGAGCTCATGAACCACTGTCACATGACTCACACGCATCTGTCGCATTCAGCAAAATCAAATTATGCAAAGTATGAAACTAAAATCGAATTTGAAATATTAAATAAAAAGTCTAATAGTCTATCATTGATTCTAAAATTATACTGACCTTCTGAAGATGGGCTGGACGTTCTGTTTCTTCAGTGAAGGAGGTGGAGACAAACTCAGCTCAATGAAGAACCTGTTGTTTTAATGATCTCACCGCTGTGATATTCAGTTAAACGTTGTGTTCCTCAGCTAAAGAAACACCTCCATGCTCCGAGAGAAAACAGACTTTCACAAACCCTGCTCCTCGCTCGCTTAAACCATTGATTACGGTCTGCTAGATCTAGTGGGGTCATGTGAATCTCACAACCATCTATTACCTGACCACAAATACCATGTTATGGGTTGAATATGATATCAAAGGAATATATCAGTTCATTTATGCCCTGATTTTCTCTCGCAGATTAAAAGTCTGATGAGTCGAGCTGAATACCTCAAAGAGCTGATCAAGGTAACCGCTGTCGTGTCTCTCGCTCTGCTCGTTTACTGAAGCATCATCTAAAGCGTGTGTTTGCAGATGCGGGAAACTCAGACGGATGAATCGCTGAAGAAAGACGCCGCTGCTGAATCTGTGAGATCCTGTAAGTACAGATCATATTCATATAGAGAATAACGTGTCCTTCCCTAGCTTCATGTTTCATAATAAACCTTCATAAACCTTTGCTAGGGAGAAAAACTGCTCATCTAAACCATTTCACGTGTTCCTTAAAGTTACAATTACAATACATAATAATAAATACATAAATGTGAATAAAATAAATATTAAATATAATAAATATTTTTTCAATTTGTAAATTAAATTAATAAAATAAATAAATGCAAAAATAATAGTAAAAAAAACATTTAAATAAAATAAATGCATTTAATAATTAAATAAATTTCGAACACATCTATCTTTGATTTCAAAAAACTTTGTATGTTGTTGTGTATAAACCTGTTCATCCGTCCAGATACGGTCTCTGATCTCTCTCTCTCTCAGCCTGTTGTTTACAGTGAGCTGCGGGTTCTCACCATGGCAACGGATGCCGCGTGTCACATGACCAGAGGATTCACAGCATCTGATTGGCTCCTGGCAGACGGTCAAACGCAGTCACTCTCACTGAACTGTCTGATCTGGTTTGTGTTCATCTGGACCAGATCTGAAATCTCTGTGCTGAGAAACAGACCTTCACACCTGAAGGAAAAGATTTAAAAGATTTAAACCTTAAAGGATTTAAACGCACTCTTCACTTTCTCACACACACACACACACACACACACACACACACACACACACACACACACACACACACACACACTCACACACACACTCACACACACACACACACACTCACACACACACACACACACACTCACACACACACACACACACACTCACACACACTCACACACACACACACACACACACACACACTACAAAGGGAGTGTTTAGCGTCAGCAGAATACTGTGTTAGATAAGCTGTGATTGCTGATGATCGTGGGGTTATTTATTCAGTCTGATTTGAATGAAAGCATCATCTGTATCTCTCTCTCTCTCTGAGTGAATATTTTCTTGCGTTATGAATTTCTGTTGGCCCTAAATTGTCATTTCCTCTCTGCATTCCTCCAGTAATATAATTCCTCTCTGGAATAAATCAGCCTGCAGAAACCATCATCATATTCACTCGCAGCACAACAACCAAACATCAGTAACTCTTTACTGCACACGAACTAACAATGAACAACACTTCTGAAGAATTCATAAAGCTTTGTTCATTTCACCATTCACTAATGCATCTTTCAGATCAAAAGTTGTATCTGTTAATATTATTTAATAGTCTTGAACTGACAGTTGTATTTTTATTAACTGACATTAAGAAACATTAACATGCATTAACTGTTCACTAATATAAACTAAAACTTTTAACAGATTTGACTGAAATAACTTCTACTGTATCTTCTGATCAGTGCAGAAAAGTGAGGCTCTTCCTCAGGATTGTTGTCTTGTTTTTCAGTGCAAATGTTTAAAAAATGAATTGATTTTATGATTAAAACAAGAACAAGATCTGTCATTGGGGTCAGAAAAATCAACTTAATTCAAAAGGACAACAAGCTCTTAT
>NC_136751.1:30677794-30707794 GCF_936440315.1 Barbus barbus
TGTGCAAACCCTTGACGTGCGTGCACTGTTTGCCTTGAGACACTTCAAGTGGCACTGAGGTGAAAACACGGAAACAAAGACCTAATGAGAGTACAAACACCAGGCGTTCAATCCACCACGCTTTAAAGCGTGAACGCCAGAGCAAATGCAGTGCACAGCAAAACCACGTGTTGAGAAAGAGTCAAAGCACTTGTGAACGACATCACCGCATCAGCATCAGTCGCCTCGCTCTCTGGTCTCGCCTCGTAATCCTCGTCCTCATATGCATCGTCCGTCCCATCGTGGTCCATGGGTACACTGTTGTCTCCTATCGAACACAGTTTGACCATGTTCTGTTTGACCACCTCACAAAACGGCCTCTCCAGACCGTCACAGACGCACTGATTGAGCAGCACGCCGTTGGGCATGAACAGCAGCTCCTCGATGGTGGATTTGCACCGAGATGAACACTTCCTCCCGTTAAACAGCTGTCCGCAGTGGGATAGATATGCGGTGAGGGATGACTGACAGCTGGGCTCGTCTTCGCATCGCTGGCGCGCTTCGGTGCAACCGATCCCATCGGCATCGCCCGGATGCGCCCGCGGCAGACAGGGCTCGACCGCCCGTTTGGCTCTTAGGCACTCGGAGTCGATCACACAGTCGCAGGTCTCCAGAAACGGGCCGTTAGCGGTCTGGTTGAGGCGGATGAGCGCGCTGATGCAGTGGCTTGGACACTGGCGTCTGCTTCCGCGGATGATCCCGTCGCATGCCGTCAAATACTGGTTATAGGCAAGCTCACAATCACGTTCTTCATGACATCGCATCAGCGCCTGCCAGCAAACCATCTGTGCATCCAGCATCATCGCAAACGAGAGAAATGCGACGGGAACGATGCTCCTCTCCATTTTGCCTGCGAACTCAGATTAGGTGCATGCTTGCATCAATCGGTGAAAGCACAACATGGTGCGTCACAGAAAAGCATGTATTTACTCCACAATGAGGCTTTTCAGATTGAAAGTTCAGCAGTTATCCGTGCAATCAGTTCAGTTTGCTCCTATCCGGTTGAGTGCATTTCAAATGTTTATCCGTAAGAATGCTCCTGCGTTTGGGGTTTGCATGTTATTTGGAATGTGTTTTCTGCTCTCGGGGTCCTGTTGCATGCTGCACGTCTTTGTCCCTCCGGCTCTTTCACGCTCGGCTGCGCATTTACGCACGGAGACCCCTCCTCCAAAACTCCCTCCGCTCCTCTCTTCATTACGCATTCTGTTGTTCTATTGGTCGCGGACGGGGGATTGCACAGTAAGGCCGTTTTTGGCAAAGCTCACCTCCTGTACAGGATAAATAAAATGTTTATAAATTTCATGAAGCCGGCGAGCTGTGTGGTCTCTCTCTGCATTAGATTACAGAACCCCATCAGCGCAAGAGAGAGAGAGAGAGAGAAAGAAATGCATTCCTCTGCTGGAAGCTCAACATCTGCAAACCGCTTCTTCAATTTAAAGCGCAGAAAAACAAATCTGTTTCTCTTTAGCGCAAACCCAAGAACAAGCCCCTGTATAAACCAGCCCCCGTCGCTCTCAGCCTCCTTTGGGGTGTTTTAATCGTGCCCTGATGGAAAAGAAAAGGGCCACAAAAGTGTTTTCTGGACCGTTTCACCCTCTTTGTGTCCGGTTGGCCATGCAGCAGCCCGGAGGCCCATCAATAGAGAGACTTTCCACAACAATATATTTTACTGCCCTGTCCTTTCATAGCGCACTTGAGATCAGCGATTCTCCGCTATTCAAATGGAAACGGCTCTGATTGGAGTGCAAAAACTATGCAAAACTGCGAGCATCCACAGAGTCTGGTAGCTAGCAGAGAGGAGAAAGTGTGTAGGAGAGACCCCCGGGGCTAGTTGTCACACAAAGTGTGAGGCAAAAGATTTTAAAAACATAGCTTACAATTTATCTCCTATTTAAAGCAGTTTTGTAAAGATACAACACTGAGGTGAAATACACTAAATCACACATGGGTAGTTGACATGACATGATACAGTACATCTAGCTGTATTTCTAATTGTGGCATAAATGCTATGCATGCATTTTTTAAAATAAAAGAATGCATTGTAATTAAACTGTTATGATGCATGTGTATAACATCTAAAAACTGATTTAAAAAACACTTTAAAGCAAGACACCCCAAGTAGGCAGGGTAAAAAAATGACCTTTAATTAATTATTTTGTCATTGTAATCTGCAAACACAAATAGATAAAGTCTATTTTTAATGTTTTCTTTCCACTAGTATGAAGCAATGTGTTATTAAAAGCCAAATAAACCAAAATATCATCAATGCATGAAAAAAATATATTTGCCTTAAAGAAATGGCATTTACCTAAACGCAACATTTGTTTGTAAAATGCTTATTTGTTATGTCAACTACCCACCTATATATAAAGGTGCTTGCGCTAGTGACTCGTGTCCAATGCCTCCACCTAGCGGTCAGAAACTGTACTGCGGAGGCTGCGCTGCGAAAACATCACAGAAGCTGAAATTACATCACAGGCTTCACAATCTTTGTACAAATATATTTATTACAGTTTCAACAGTCAAAAATCAGCAAGGTCTGGAAATTACAGAAGAATAATTACATAAATGCATTACATTGGTAATTACGTTACTTATGCAGTCCAGAGCGGAAACAACTATCAAGGGCATAAGTAAAACAAACAACAACAAAATTCTTGCCATTTATAAAGAAATAAATATATTATAATCTAATGGGTTAAATAAAATGAACAGGAAAGTCAGTTTAACCCTTCACATTGGCTATCAGCTCTGCCCTGTAGAACAGAGATGGAAATATTGCTTTATGTTTACAGCTTATATTCAAAACCAAATCCCTGCACGGCTTCACTCAAAAGATGACAGACACAGAATCAGAATAAAACCCTTCAACCAGACGCTCACCTCAGCAGCAGAGCATTTCAAATCTTTATTCTGAGTCTCCTTAAGAGGGAACAACCAGAAAGAAAAAGGTCAACATCTGCATCACGACGACACCAAACCACCTGCACAAAACGGCACCACTCAATGAAAGGTCAAAGGTGACGGTGTTTAGGGGAATCTGGGTTCTACCTCCATTCCTGCTCCCGTAAGCCCTTCAAGACACCCAAAAGTCATGATCCCTTTAGACTATTGTGGTAATAAACACCTTCAGACTGGAGCAGGTCTGGATGGGTCAATCTCCAGAAACACGTCACATTTCATCCCAAAGTCAAAAATGACTAAGAAATTACACTTTCATAATGGAAATGAAGGATGGTTTTACCTAAAAATGAAAATCGTGTCATTATTTAGTAACCTTCAAGAATATTGGTAAGCAAACAGTTGACGGTAGCCATTGACTTCCATAGTATTTATTTTTTCATACTATGGAGGTCAATGGGTACCAGAAACTGTCTGCTTACTAACATTCTTCAAAATATCTTCTTTTTTGTTAAACAGAATAATATTGGTAAGCAAACAGTTGACGGTAGCCATTGACTTCCATTGTCTTTTTATCCATATTTTGGAAGTCAATGTTACCGTCAACTGTTTGCTTACCAATAATTATTATACTTACCAGCATTCTTCAGAATTTGTTTAGAACAACATGAGGGTGAATAAATGACTGAATTTTCATTTTTGGGTGAACTATCCCTTTAAAATGAATAATTAATGCAAAATCTAATTTTTTTATGAGGTGAAATGTGACCCGATCGTGTTTTTGTGAGATTCTCGAATAGTTGATGAAACACACATGACATTTAAACTCCTAGAACGATATCAGCATCATGAAACAAACACTGCTCTACACGTCACACCGGATATATGAATATGGATGTTTGTCGTTAGACACGGCAGCTTGTGTGTGAGTGTGTGTGTGTGTGTACGCATGTTTGTGTATGTGTGCGCGTGTCGTGTGTGTGTTTGCGTGCGTGCGTGTGTGTGAGATGGAGGAGATACAGGAATGAGGAGAGAAGAAACGCTTCCAGGTGTGAAGATGCGGTGAGATCACATGACGCAGCACTTCTCCGCCGAGTTCTTCAGATCCTCCAGTGTGGCCTGAGCTTTGCCCTTCAGGTGGCCCATGTCCACGTTCTGGATGTTGGTCAGGTGACCCAGGACAGACTGCTTCTGTTCCTCCTCCTGGTTGTCTTCGGCGATCATCTTGGCCAGTTCGGTGGGGAGCTCGACGTCGTTTTGCGCCGCCTGGATCTGAGTCTCATCCACCTCGTTCTGAGAAACAGAAAACCACGGGAAAGGGGAATAATCAATGACACATGTTACCCTGGACCACAAAACCAGTCATAAGGGTCATTTAAAAAAAAAATAATATTTCCATTGATGTATGGTTTGTTATGATCGGACAATATTTGTCTGAGATACAACTATTTGAAAATCTGGAATCTGAGGGAGCAAACAAATCTAAATATTGAGAAAATCTCCTTTAAAGTTGTTCAAATGAAGTTCTTAGCAATGCATATTACTAATCAAAAATGAAGTTTAGATATATTTATGGTAGGAAATTTACTAAATATCTTCGTGGAACATGATCTTAATATCCTAATGATTTTTGGCATAAAAGAGAAATGTATAATTTTGATCCATACAATGTATTGTTGTCTATTGCTGCAGATATAGCTGTGTTACTCATGACTGCTTCTGTGCTCCAGGGTCACTTATATGTCAAACTTCACCCCGAAATCAAAAGAACAATAGATTACATAAAGAAAGCACTATACATTTTGGGGAATGGATTATTAATTATGATAAAAATTATGATTATTTAAATTAAAATCAACATAAATTTAGTACATCAAATACTACCATGATTCATAATCATTTTACAATTAAAATAATATATAATTATTTTCTTTTTTTTTGCATTACAGTAATGAAAATTGGATTTTTCCCCTCATTACAGTACACTAATGAGTTTTGGGGAATGGGTTATTAAATATGATAAAACAATGATTATTTAAATGAAAATCAACTAATTAAACTAAGTACATCAAGTATTAACATTATGCATGATCATTTATCATTAAAATAATATTTTGGGATTCAATTTTTTCACATTACAGAACTCTGAGTGTTGGAAAATGGGTTATTAATTGTGATAAAAAAGTAATTTATGATGCAATAAAAATAAATAGGCTGCAGTATCTTTATGCACAATATTCTTTCTTTTTTGGGGTGAAATGTGTCTGTTCCTATGCGATTCAGCCCAGCGTGTTTGTTTCGCACAGATGAGCAAGGCGCTCGTTCCTGCACTTTATAATTTTTAATTGTGTGGGCAGATAACGGGAGACAGAGAGTGTGATTAATTGTTACCTTTGGCAACCTGTATTTGTCTCTGAAGTGAGACCTGACTGTCGCCCTCTCCGCCTTCTTCTGGGCAAAACTGGCGTCTCGCTCTTGCCTGAGGAGAAACGAGAACAGAGGCACGTCACACACACACACACACACACACACACACACACACACACACACACACACACACACGGTAATGTGAGGTTCAACTGGGTTATTCAAGGGTCTTTTGATCATTTATCCACCTACGCAAGTCTGCCATATCAATCTCAAGCTAATAAGCATCTCTATATTATCATCTGTCAGATTTGTAGTTTAAACAGCAATGGTTTCTCAGATGATTGTTGGTTGACGTGTTTTAGGACTCATTTTTGGGATGGTAATTTGAATAATGATCATATAAGACATTCCTAACATTTGAAAGGCCTTAACGGATCTGAAAAAGATTTACGAGAGACGCTGTTTTTCCGGTTAAAAATAATCTCCATCATGACAACTTTCTGTTCACTTTAGCATGAACTGAAACCAATTCATGTTCACAGAGAGAGATGCATGTAACGTCGTTCTCAAGGATTAAACTGAATACCTTCAAAGAGAGCATTAAACAACACTTCAGACTGACTGGATGTCTGGTGTAATTTGCCACACGTCTGGTGGACTGAAAAACTGCTTACAGCAACACTTGATCCATCACAGAAAGCTGAAAATATTTACAATAAATGTGCAACTGTGCACTGATAAAACCATCTACAGTAAACTTACTTAAGATGAGGATTGTATTTGAATATATGATTTATTGTACTTCCTTTCTAAGGTTAAAAAAATAAAATCTGCATGACCGGTTGAGGACAGTGTTATTTTAGTATCACTGATATACTTGGTTATTTTATTTATTTCGTTTTTGATTATTTAAAAATATTTAAAGATATTCATTTTTGTTTACTAATTTTTTTGTGTTTTTAATTTGTTTTTTATAAATATGTCTATATAAATTTTATTCGATTTTAATTATTCAGTTTTATTTTTTTGGTAGGCTACTTCAATATAAAATGAATATATGAAGCAAAAAATAAATATATGAACTGAAATTGAAATATTTAATTTCAATTTTTGTTTGTTATTCAGAAATAAAAAAAATAGTTTTTAACTAAAACTAAAATGTAAGAAAAATGACAAAATTACTAAAAGTTAAACGAAAAACTGAAAATGTGATTCAGAATATTAACAAAAACTAAAAATAATAGTATGTTAATCATACCAACATAACATTTTTTTTTTTTTTTTGGAAAATGTTTTTTTTATACAGTAAATATTTTAAATGTACGATAATAACCTTCTTTGGTACAGGAAACTAGATAGCATCTTAAAAGATGGAAATAATCAACAAAAATATTTCAAAAATAAAAAACATTATTAATATATGTGATGCTATAAAAGTTTAACCTTGGGCTGAATTACAGCTGATTGGTTAGGCATCGTTAAAGGTCATGTGAGGTGAAAGGTCAATCCGAATCTCCAGGGCTGAAGCAAAGGTCATGACAGAATGAACACATTTAGCACAACAGACATACAGTGAGTGAACAACCAGCACATTATAATAATGTTCAGGGCGGCCTGGTATTTGGAAGGTTGCTGGTTCAATGCCTTTCGCATGTTTGTATCGAACCAGGACCCTTCTTTAATGCTTACTCCAGAGGGATGGTCCCTATATTAAGTGTACTTGAAGCTAAAGCATCTGCTAAATGAGTCCTTACTAGAGCAGAAGAGCAGGAGCGGGAGGGGGATATCTCAGGGATTTAGACTCGCTCTGACAGTCGGCTGATGCTCATCCACTCGGTTCACTATAACAAACCACTAGTTAAAATAATCCCCATATCAATAAACCTTTGAGAAGATGGAGCTGGCTGATTCAAGAGATTAAACACAGGACCCCAGTCCAAGCCAAGCGTCTTAAACCAGCTGTTCAAGTCAGATCTGCTCTCTGAGGACACAGCATACGGATGAGCTCGGCACACATCTGAAGTCTGTGAAATCTGAATTCTCCAAATATGGCCGTTCCACCTGTTCCTGCACTGGCTGTCTGTCCTTCATGAGCTGATATCTAAAGACAAAGCGTGAGAAGAACGCCAGAAATGCTTTGGCTGCAGTACTTCATCATCATCAGATGCTTCTAATGGCCTTTTATGTTGGTTTTCCTAGTTTTATGTCTTCTGAATGGGGAGATGCTTTTGGGGTTTGAATGAAATTGGAGTAAAATACTAGCCTAATTAAAATCATTTTACCTGAGGCGTACTAACAAAATGAGCAGATTTTAATGAAGCTTACAGCAGAGAATTGGATCTATATAAGCGCCACATTTCCATCTAAATCAGCATTTTTCATCATCTGTGTTTAGTTCATTAATATTCCTCTAATAGCAATGTCTAGGTGCTTTTCTAAGCAATTAGAGGCAAATAACTGATCATAAGTATAGGAGCCTGATAAACATGCTCATTTTAGAAGATTTCAGATGGAAATAGAGGTTAAATGAACTCTTCTTATGTTTTACTACCATAAATAGTTTGATGGTAATAATGGAAATATTGACGCTATTCCTTCAGATCTTATAATATTAATTACTCTAAGTGTTTAAGAACAGTTATAATACATTCAGATCTTAATTAGGAATAAACAATTACAAACAAACAAGCAGAATTTAAAGTCTGCCGCGCAGCATTCGTGATGAAAAGGTAGACTTGTAATGATAAATAATGATAATATAATATATAAATACTGTGAAAGATGATTAATGTGTGAGTGAGCAGGAGTCCTGAGGGAAAGCTTCAGCTCGACAGGAATATGATGAAACGCAGAGATTAGTTAGAGAAAGCAGGTAGATGCTTACTTCTCCTCCTCCAGCTGCTGCTGGTACTGCTCGAACTCTTCTGCGGTCATCCCTGCACCGGCGGCGGCGGACCGGTCTCCGTCACCGCTCTCTTCTGTCAGACCTCCTGTCAGACTCTTCAGCTGACCGCCGACTACGTGTTTCACCATGAAAGCCATCCTTCAATACTACAATGCTCCTTATTCGCCCAAAACTGCTGTTAATTCCAGTCAGGTTTGTCCGTCCGGTGTTCAGCTGAGGTGAAGTGAAGTGAAGTGAACTGGATTCATCTCTTCTTCATCTGAGTCTCAGCAGCGGTTTGACTCTTCCATCAGAACCAATCCCGTGACTCTCTTCCCGCCCAATCTCACGCACCGCCGGATTAAGCGCGCGCGACTTGTCAAAAGGCATCGCGCGACGGTTTGCGCGCCCCCGCGTCATCAGAAAGGATTCAGAGCATCTCTGCAGCAGCATCTGGAGGAAGAGCTGATCCTGGGAAAAACTCACGAGTGAAGTTAAATTCAACATTTATATAAAGTTGCGTTCCGTTCGTTTATTTGGAAAAGGGCTAAACTCTAATCTGAGAGATTCCCAGCATCACCTCCACATGGATTATTATATGCAATAATAAAGAAACGGAACACAGATCAGACATATTTTACATCCGGAGCGTTTATTGTCCACACTGACTGCTAAAACTGTGCAAAGAAATAAGTCAAATATAAAAACACACATAATAAAAAACAAACTATGCTGCAGAAGTAGATACAGTATATGTGACCCTGGACCACAAAACCAGTCATAAGAGTCTTTTTAAAAGATGAATAAATAATCTTTCCATTGATGTATGGTTTATGATAGGACAATATTTGTCTGAGATACAACTATATGAAAATCTGGAATCTGAGGGAGCAAAAAAATCTAAATATTGAGAAAATCTCCTTTAAAGTTGTTCAAATGAAGTTCTTAGCAATGCATATTACTAATCAAAAATGAAGTTTTGATATATTTACGGTAGGAAACTTACTAAATATCTTCATGGAACATGATCTTTACTTAATATCCTAATGATTTTTAGTATAAAAGAAAAATGTATAATTTTTATTTTTTTGGCATATTGATTACTATTTGGATAAACGCAGTTTTACAACAAATACCATGGTTAAACTATGGTTATTGTAGCAAAACAATGGTTAATTTGTGGTTGCCATGGTTTAACTGTAGTTTTTTGTAATTTGTAGTAAAACCATGGTTAATTTTCGTAAGGATAGCTCTTTGTTTTCATATGAACACAATGCACTTGCATACTGTATCTCAAATGCAATGCAAGCCACTTTGAATGAAGCGTCTTCCAAAGGCATGTAAATGTGAAAACTCATTACATGCATGCATGATATAAATACAGCTTCCATTACCCCAAAATTAATCAACACCAGATGATAACAACAAACCGTACATCTCTGTGCGTCGTGATAATGTCTCTATTTTTGCCTGTTTCTCACTTTCTCTCTCTCTGACACCCCCCTCCCTCAGGACTGAATCATTCCCGATCTGCTCTACTAACAAACTGTTCTGTCGCTCTTGCTGAGAGCAAAGACTATATCACGAACACATTCATCTGTGCTCCATAACATAGTAAGAACCTGCAAAGCTCTTCAGGCTTTTACTGGTGGCGAGCGCTCGGAGATCATCCAGGAAAACAATGTGCAGCGTTTTTGTGCTCATATCAGCCAAATGTTCTCATGGATTTGCATGCATGTCAACAGACAAAACTGTTATGTTTACAGTAATAGGGTGCCACATGGCCTAATTATGCATGCTTTATTAAACCAGAGGCAAACCAAATGTCTATTTTGGCATATATAATATGCATCAGAATAAAGCCAAATTAAAATTTGGCTTTAGCATAAAAATAATTGTTAAAATTAGTAGACATAAAGAAACGTGATAATTTGACCTATTGCATTATGATAATGCATGCCACAAATAAAATCAGCTAGTAAAACTAAAACAAAAAAAACAATTTGTTCTTAACATAATGCAAAATACAGTTCCATGGCCCGTGAAAAACATTTATGGATGCTAAATTTCATCTGCCACTGGCAACCGTGGTAAAAAGTCCATTTTGGACACTGTATGCATGACTTCACAGGAAGTCGATAAATCTCATCATCATCCAGTTAACAGCCAGCAGCGCCGGCCAGACTATGAAACACTCTGCAGGGCTACATGATGGGTACATGCGAGCAAGCATGCATGCAACCGTTATATAATAAAACAACACGGATGCATCCTCAGTAGGCTACAGCTGGTTCAGTGTCTGTGTTAAAGCAGAGCTGAGGGTTGGCCGTTTGTGAGGATGAATGAGGTTAGTAGGATGAGGACAGTCAGTTAAACGTTGATTTAGGAAGTCAACGGCACTGAATCGAAATAAACTAAAGCCCTATTCAGATTTCAGTTCCATCCCAATAAACACAAACTCATCCACATTCTAGCTTCATAATTCTAATTCAAACATCATTTAAAGCTGATATTGCACAAGCAAGAAGGTTTCCACCAGTCCAGGACATCCAGTTGCATCTAAAAATCCATCACAACAAAGCCGAATCATCTCCACACGGTTCAGTGGACAGAGCAGAGGAGCACAGCAGAGACCTCATGCTCTCCGGCGAAAGAACAGCAGCTGTTCAGGTGCTGAGAATATGACAGAACAAATCCATCACCCACTTCATTCACCTAATGGATGCCGACAGACGTAAACAACATTTACGAGGATGTAAATGACGATTAAAGCAATCGTTTATCCCGAGTGAAAATGTTCTGATTTACTCACCCTTGTTTGGTCTAAACTTGCAGGAATATTTTACAGTACATACCAGGTCTATTTTGACTAATATAACATGCATCCAAGGTCTAATGCAAGCAATACTTTACTTTAATGCTTTATAATGCAAGTTAAACTGATTAAACCATATAATAAACATCTCTCACAACTTGCAGGCCTTCAGACCACTTTCTCCTTTCATTATCAAGAACTACCGCATATTTAAGAGGCTTGTTTTTTCTTCTTCATGTGTAACACAGAATATTCTTCATCCAAAATGGAAATACAAACAAGATCAGAACAGTTCCTTTTTCATCAGCAAGTGACCTCTTTTTCTGACCTTTGTTTGCTACAAATATGGAAATAAAATCAATCAAATAATGCCGTTGTAATACGACCAAAAACATATTTTTCTAATATATTAATCAAAGTAAAATACAGTTTCATGACCTGGAAAAACATTTATGGACAGTAAATTTCACCTGCCATTAGCAACTGTGATACATTTTAACCCTAATAAACATAACTGATAAGAAAAAACTAAGAAGAAACATAGTTATTTCAAAGAAAAAACATCAAATTCAAAAAAATTTTAAATGCAACGCAGGGAATTCTGGGAAACGTCAGTTTGCTGTTTTTCCCTTTACATTTTACAGGAATTTACCGTTAACCATTTAACAGGTTTTTACTGTAGCATTTACACAGTTTTTTACTGTTAAAATCACGGTCATTTTTTTCCGTGATTCGTTTAGGATGTTGGATTGTAGGAACACAAGTATTTATAACCCAGCTGTAATGTTTTGTCATTTAGCTTGGATTGGAACACATCCGGCATCTCTACAACTTGTTTACCATTGCAGGCTCATCCAGTGGATGAGTAATGATAAATTCATGTCCTATAAATGGGAAAAAAAAAGGTCCACACATGATGCCCAAAGGACAATTTGGTCTCCATGGAGATGCCCATTAATTACCTGTGAATAAACGCAGCATCCTGCGAATAGCAGAAGGAGAGTTATGCAATCCAGTAAAGGACTGGTCTAGACTAGCCTGTGATGATCTCATTCTCTCTCTTTCTCCCTCCCCATCCTGCATCCTTCATCTTTTCTTTTTCTGTCATGTATGCGCTATCCTTCCTCTCTCTCTCTCTCACCTCTTTCTATTATCAGTGGCTTCGAGGGACCGCAGGACTGCTGGCTGTGGCTAAATGGGATGCGAATAGCGGAAAATTCTCTTTCAGAAGACTTTCTATGGACAATCAGCACAGAGCGAGCGCGAGGGCCTAGGAGCGTTGACAGGGCAAAGCCGGGACACGGTGAGGGATGTAAAGCAGCAGTAAACAGACAGAAGGTAAAGTGAAGAACTCTGATGAAGGAGAGGATCAGATGTGTCACTGTTGGTGTTGGCTTCTGCTGGGCTTCATTCTTAACCTTAATCCACAATGTTCATACTTTACCTCCGGGTTAGTCATTAAAGAGTTCACACATTCTCATTTACAAACTTAAAAGATAAATAACACTGATTTTACAAGTGAAGCATGCAATAAGCATGTGGCATGTTTTAACAAGAGCCGTGGAAATGACACATACATTTGCTCCAAACAACTCAATTCTTCTGGTTCAACCAAACATTTGCAGGTTAGGGTTAGGATGAGTGTGTTTCTTCATCAGATCTGGAGAAATGTGTCTCTGCATCAGTGTCTCAGCAATAGATGCTCTGCAGTGAATGGGTGCCGTCAGAATGAGAGTCCAAACAGCTGATAAAAACACCACAATAATCCACACCACTCCAGTCCATCAGTTAACATCTGGAGAAGACTAAAGCTGAAACAAATCCAGCATTAAGATGTCCATAATCCATAATAACGCTTCCTCCAGTGAAAGTGTTCTGGTCTGAATCAGGAGAGAAATCTGCACAGATCCAGCAGCGTTTACAAGACAAAACAGAGCTAAACTTTAATCTTTAGTCTTCTCCAGATGTTAACTGATGGACTGGAGTGGTGTGGATTATTGTGATGTTTTTATCAGCTGTTTGGACTCTCATTCTGACGGCACCCATTCACTGCAGAGCATCCATTGCTGAGACACTGATGCAGAGACACATTTCTACAAACCTGATGAAGAAACACACTCATCTACATCTCGGATGAACTGAGAGTGAGTGCATTTTCAGCACATTTTATATTTTTAGTGATCTACTCCTTTAAAATGTTTCCCATCACAATTAGACATTTAAATTTTTACAACATCTTATAAACATATTCTCTTGGATGCTACCACTGCTTCATAACCAAGAGTTAAAAGTGATGCTAACCTTGCAAAATTACTAGCATGAAATGTTGCTTCCAGGGTTAAATGTACAGTCAGAGTGAAAAACATCCCGAAATCCGAAAAATAGTGTTGTTTTCATGATCGTAACTAAAGATGTCTTGGAATGAGGCATCACACACAAATCCAATCCAGAAGCCCATTAATTAGATCACTCATCTGTCTTCTGATGTAGAGGAGTCAGTGTTTGTTCACTGCTGATGCTGAAACTTCAGATGATTCATGTCTAGAAGAGATGAGTCAGACTATTGCATGCATGCACATATAAACATGATGCTTCTCTTAAAGAAAAGAATACCTCATTCTGCAATGACGGACAGCTTGCATTCCCACTGCTTCACCTGACAATACTGGATTCCTAACCCTAACCCTAACTAAAATCATGGTTGATTCCACACTTTCTTTCCTCTGAGAGAGTCAGCAAGCCTCAAACAGGCCAGAGACCTGTCTGTAAAGCAGTACGACAGGCCTGCCCATCTATCTGACAGGATGCCTAAAGGTGTTAGTGTTGTGTGGGAAGAAAGTGGCATCAAAGTGCCTCTCGCACACACGTGACCAGAATCTCACGTCTGGGTCATTCTGGACTTCGCAGATTACAGGAGCTGCCATCCAACATGCATTGCATCCGTTGCCATGGCTGCATCAGTCTAAGGGACCGCTTATGTAAACACAGACAGTTCAGCTCTAACTCAAGACCAGTGTGGCGTTCCTAGTAGATGAAGATGAGTGTTCCTTACAGCCGAGGGCTGAGCTGGAGTTTCAGGAATACAGCGTAAAGGGGTGGCTGCCAGTTTTAATCATGCAATAAAGGAATGAAATGAAAACGTGCTGGGATTTGCTCACCCTCTGGCTGTCCACGATGTGGATGAGTATGCTTCATCAGATTTGTATAAATGTGTCTCTGCATCAGTGTCTCAGCAATGGATGCTCTGCAGTGAATGGGTGCCGTCAGAATGAGAGTCCAAATAGCTGATAAACCTCTTGAGGAAAAAGTCTTGAGAAGACTAAAGAAACAAATCCATCATTATGATAAACACGAGTATAACCCATAATAATGCTTCCTCCAGTGAAAAAGACCATCTCTCATCTGTTGTCAAAACAAAACATAATCCCGCCAAATATTTGTTTAGAGCTGTTTTGGCTTGTAAACGGTGTTTGATCTCATATTTGAGTTAAAAACGTCGTAATGCTGGATTAGTTTCATCTTTAGTCTTCTCCAGATGTTAACTGATGGACTGGAGTGGTGTGGATTATTGTGATGTTTTTATCAGCTGTTTGGACTCTCATTCTGACGGCACCCATTCACTGCAGAGCATCCATTGCTGAGACACTGATGCAGAGACACATTTCTACAAACCTGATGAAGAAACACACTCATCCTAATCTTTGATGGCCTAAGGGTGAGGATAGTTTCATCAAATTTCCATTTTTGGATGAACTATTCCTTTAAATATATCACTTATTGCAGTTTCCCTCAGCATTGCAAACCATGCATCTCTGGAGTCTGTATTTACTTTGCTTTACTATAGCAGTATGCATCTGTATTACATGAGCGTCTCCTCTCCCACTGGCAGCTGCCACACTGCGTCAATGCTCAACCGTCTGATTGCCAGCTCTCGTTGAAAATGAGTGGTTTCCAGATGCTTCGATGCAGGATGTTGCTGTCACATTAAAAGTCCCTTTTAGACTTGCAGGGGAAATTTGTAATTTACCACACCGACACTTGTGCGTTTGCAAAGCTGTTCTGCAATTCGCCTGGAACTCTGCCTCCTTCGAGGTGTTTATTTTTGTTTACTTCTATTTGAGTCCCTACTGTAGGTGAAAATATCATGAAACCCTTGAAGCGCTGTTCACCTCCAGGTCTGCAAGAGAGGCGAGATGCCTTTTTGGGATTCTGTCACCGCTGAGCCCTCGGTTCTATTTCAGCAGCGCACAGAGAACAGCAACGGCAGGAGCAAAGATAATTGACAGCTTTCAGAACCAATCTTGTCACATCTTACTCATATTCACACCCGCCCACTCACACCAACACGTTCTCTAGCAAAACAGCATCTTATGCTCACAGCTACACATTAACACACTGCATGCATATCTGCTGGTTTAAACATAACAAATCTAAACAACCATGTTCTCAGCAGAAGCCTGACCACCAAAAAGATATGTATAGTGACTGAATTGAAGGAAGGAAAGCAGCATAATTATAATTAGGGCTGGCCAGTATTTTTTGTGTGATGGTAGAAATCAACTGTTCTGTTTTGTGATGCAAGTTATTACATAATGAGAAGATACATTATAAAATTTATGATACTGCAAATATCTTTTGGTTTGGGTCTATCAAGTTCAAATTCACTAGATTACCCCAAATAAGGCACATGGTTATTCAAAATGACTCATATTAGGATTGTGATTGAAATATACCATTACAAAATAAATTACTTTTGATTTTGGTCAATAATGGCCAACCCTAAATGCATTTAAGTCAAGAATTGCCAACCGTAAATCCATGCTGTTCTATAATGGTTAATCCAACATGCATTGCATTGCAGAAAACAAAATACAAATTTCAAAAACCAAAATACGAAGAACGTGAGATGATTCCAGAGTACGTGTGTGTGTGTGTGTGTGTGTGTGTGTGAGAGAGAGAGAGGAGCTCTCTTGTCTCTAAGCCTCGGTGTCTCAGTGAGTAACATGTCTGTGACAGTAAGGCCATCATCTGCAGAAGAAAATCACAAAGACAGACCAGTGCATGCTAAAGCAGACATCATGCACAGGAAAAGCAGGTCATATGCATGTGCAATGCAAGGAAAATGCTGGATTTTTGAATCAGCAGAATGAGGTGATGCTTGCTTTAGTGCAAAGACTCACTGGAATCATCAAGTTATTAAATGCTTTAGGTAGAATGCAACTACTGCACAAAATCTGATGCATCCACCATCCTTAACTACTGTTATCATGAGAAACCAACGTGCAAAAAACAAACAAAACCCAAACAAAATATAATGTGCTTTACATGCAAAGATGTGCAGATTCTAGAACAGATTAATGCAGGTTATTGCAAAATGTGTCACATAATTTTGTGATATGGTGGAGTGAATTAACCTAATTAACAAAGTAAGCATCTGCATCCTGAGCTGATCTTTAACGGGTTGACAAATAAAACCCTGCAGCTGAACATCTGTTGAAAGGAGCAGCATATGTACAAAAATATGTATATTTCAGAGAATAAATCCTCCTTTAATGTTACTGCTTATGTTAGTAAAACTCTTTTTTCAGCAAGAGATCACAAGGTCTTTTTTAAGCAGCACAGCAATGCTCCTGGGATCAGGGAATGATTCAGACGTGTTTTTAAAGGAATAGTTCACCCCAAAATATAAACCCTGTCATCATTTACTCACCATCATGTCATTTCAGACTTCCATCTGTAGAACATAAAAGATCTTTAGCAGGAGATATTTTCCAATGTTCCAGTTATTTCAGAGATAAAAACGCATTCAGACTTGAGTTGCAGAAGTTTTTGCACGATATAAAAAAATATCTGTTTTCAACAGTTTCAAAATACAGCACACTAGTCTGGAAAACTTTTAAAAAAGGTAAATCAGGTGAACTGCTATTACTTAGTATCATTACCTTCTTATGAAGACTTCAAAAATAAATGCAATTTTGACTTTTTTTAGATGTTAACATAATTAATATCTAATCTTAGAATACCCAGTCTTTTCTGATAAAAAAAAGACAGAATTGCAAGATATATACTCAGAATTCAGAGTAAAAAAGTCAGAATTAAGACAAAAACGTTGAAATTATGAGACATAAACGGAGAATTCGGAGGAAGATGCAAACTTAGAATTCTGAGAAGAAAAGTCAAAAGTGTGCAATAGGCTATAAAGTTTTTATTTTTATTTTTTATTCCACGGTGGAAATAAGCTTTCATAGCTTCTTGTCCATTTTGGAGTTTCACAGAATCAGTCACCATGTTTTGTTGGAGAAAAGAGCATCATTAATACCCTGAGAAACATGCTTTCTGTCATGCAGGTTTTGGGATGACATGATGAACCATGAACATGTGCACGATAAGACTATTGTTTACACTGCAGAGGTGGCACAGAAACGCTTCTGAAGTGGCATTTAGACTGCTGCTCAGTGTTGGCATACATCCATTTATATGCATTTTATATTGCATTTAAAAATACAACTTTATGCTTTTATATTTGGGGTTGAGGTGGGTCAGAACAGGCTTTTATTATGTTTTTACTCAGAATTTTGAGCGACTGTTTCATGATACCAAACTTTTGACTTCGATATGATACCTGACTACAATATCTTGATATTACTACTGAACCGATACGATGACAAAAACATGAAACAACAGGAAAAGTAATTAAATAATAGATGATCCAAATGGAGGTTATAGTTATTTCATCTATTAAAAAGCATTTCCTACCCCTTAAATAAATAAATAAAAATAAAAATCACATGCCATTGCCAAAATCTTTCCAAATTCTGTGTTTTTCGTTGTCATTTTTCTAGATTTCTAGATTTAGAAAAATTATAAACTTTATTTTAATGGTTACATTAAAAAATATGAATCAAATAGCATGTCTAATTAATCGATATCATAAAATTGTCACAACACACTCTGGCGAAGGGAACGAAGAGGTGAGGAACGTCCTTCAAAACACAGACTTTATTTAACAAAACTCAGGGATCACTGGAGACATGGAAGTACACAAAATGACAATCAGACCGGACACAGAGGCAGGGAAACACAAGGCTTAAGAAGGGGAGAATAAACTAGATAATTAGTAGAACAGGGCTGGGGACTAATAAACTAATGATGACATGAAAGGAGGACAGGAACGGGAAGACCAAATTTGGGCACAGAAACACAGCATGTGGAAACACAAGACACGGAAAAAGTCTGACAGAAATGTACAAAATTTAACAGCAATTTATTAAAAGTTTAACAAAAATTGTATTTATGGCCCTAGAAATATGTTTCTCAAATAATTTTTCTCAAATTCAGTTTAATTTTTTATCAAATTCTGTAAATCTATGTTTTCCATTAATATTCTGGATTCCATTTCATAAAATTTTAATAATCAAAAGCATGTCTAATTAATTGATAAATATATACATATCCCCCCCGCCCCATACCATCATTACATTAATATATTTCTGTCAAGTTAAACCAAACTTTTATTTTGATGGGTTGGGTACACATGATATGATGACAGCTTTCTGCAAATAAAAGATCAAATACTGATGAAGTGACTCTCAGAGCAGTTGTAGAGATGTTTATGTGTTTATGTACTCTTATATTGAGGCGGCAGAGGCAGAAAACACCACGAGCGTCACACACTTCAGTAAAAGAAACCGCTCTATTATGACTGGTATCCAATTATAGTGCTCTAAATAAACAGTGTTTTACTCTTAATGAAATGCATTCTTAAAGTACCAGTACTAGTAAAATGAGGAATCGTATGTTTTTTAACAGCAGGTTATCACGATACGTTTTCAGTACGGGTAGATCATGCAGCACTACTGAGTAAAGATGCCTTATGAAGCATCACTGCAGCTCTATTTCAGTTTCAGCTCCTACAAAAGAGCAGGAACGGGTCAAAAGAACAGTATCTCTGTGCTGGTGAGGCTCCCAGGGGCCCGGGGCCCCTCGATCTCTGCAGGCGCTGGGTGAGGGTTGTGCAGACGCCGAGGCTGAATGTCAACAAGAATATGCAAATCCACCATGACAACTAGTGCAGGAAACATGTTCTCGCTGACCTTGATATTTCACAAAGTTAAACCGGACGAGGCAGCCTGGGGAATCAGATCGGATTATTAGCACACACACACACGCACACACATATACACACTGAGGTTCGAGCGGAGAATCGTCCGTCTGCAGGAACAGAGGAACCAGCAGAGAGTGTGAAGCGACTGAAGGGTCAAGCTGTGATGCTTTCACAGGAGCAAAAAGAGCAGATGCTATTTGCACCCCACTGTAAATGGGAACAAATATGTACTCTATAATGCTATAAATACTATTAACATATTTCCAAGGAACAAATATAAGACTATAAAACATAATAAATGTTTCAAATTATGTATTTAAAATATATATATACACAGTGCCGTGAAAATGTTTTTGCTCCCTTCCGGTTTCTTAAAGTTTTTGCATATTTGCCAAACTTAAAAGATTCAGATCATCAAACTAATTTTAATATTACACAAAGATAATGCAAGTAAATACAAAATGCAGTTTTTAAACTATGATTTCATTTATTAAGGGAAACAAGCTGTCCAAACCTACCTGGCCCTACGTGAGAAATGAATTGCCCCCTCCCGTTAAATCATGAAAGAACTGATTAAACACATTATTGTAGAAAGAGTTATATTTCTCTATCCAAACCCCGGCCTGATTACTGCCAGACCTGCTGAATCAAGAGAGAACCTGTCTGACAAAGTGAACCATCTAAAGAGCTTCAAGAACAGATCAGAAACAAAATAGTTGACATGTATCGGTCTGGAAAGGGTTGTAAAGCCATTCCTAAGGCTTTGGGACTCCAGTGAACCACGGTCAGAGCCGTTATCCACAAACGGAGAAAACTTTGAATAGTGGTGAACCTTCCCAGGAGTGGCCGGCCGACCAAAATTACTCCAAGAGAGCAACGACAGCTCATCCAGGAGGTCATAAAATAATCCAGAACAACATCTAAACACCTGCAGGCCTCACTCGCCTCAATTAAGGTCTGTGTTCATGATTCAACAATAAGAAAGATACTGGGCAAAAACGGCATCCATGGGAGAGTTCCCAGGCAAAAGCCACTGCTGACCAAAAACAACACAAAGCTGCTATACTGTTCGTTTCTGGAAGAAGACGCGCTGAGTAAAGGCTGGATTTCCCTCAAAATAAGAGCAAGAGTTCATCCAGAAGAGAAGATGGATCTGATGAGTAAGTGATGCTTGTTTGTTGCATTAGTTATCGTGATATTGTGACAAACTTGAACGCGTTTAGTTGGGTTTTTCCCGAACGACAACATGATGAATGCTACGCATCTAAGAAAGTTTAGACCATGTTTATTATTAATAATCTGTTCACAAATATATTTTAATAGCGTGCTAAACGATAATTAGTTCTCAGATATAAAATATATGTTTTTACAGTATAAAGCATGCGTGAGTCTATGGTTTTATATCTTAAATATAAAATCATACATGATGTTCAGGATGGCTATATGACTACAAAATCATAGTTGGGTTTTCCCCAAACTATAATTCCTGACTAAAATGTTTGAAATCCAGTAAAACATTGTGAATATGATGGGCAATGCATTGTATTTAAATTTCTTACGGCGCGAGTATGTTTTCATGCTCTTTATAAAACAATAATTAATATGAGAGTACATTGTAACATGATGAATGCTACGAGTCTAAGTATGTTTACATGTTTATGATTAATAGTCTACTCTGTTCAAAAATAGATTTTAATAACGTGCTAAACAATAATTCGTTTCTTAAGAATAAAATATCTTTTTTTTATGATAATACAAAGCATGCATGAGCATGCATTTTTATGATAATATAAACATGCTCACAAATGTTTTTGGTTGTTTGTATTTTATTGAATCAGGTACCTGAACCACAGATGAATCCTGATGACTTTCTTCAAGATGTTTTCCTCTGAGAGCGCTGCACCAACATCAGATGGTCAACTAGACTGGTATTCTATGGTAAAACAAGATCCTTGACTACTGATTGTGTTTTTTTCTTCTTGAATCCATGGAAAGTAGCAGAAACACTTAAATAACACGTAAACATCAGGTTTTTTTATTTTTATTTAATTTAACCAGAAGAGACTCTCTGAGATTAAAAATCTCTTTCACAGGAGTGTCCTGGCCAAAATGATCAGGTATGATTTACTTGTTTCACTTGTTGAACAGAATCTGTTGCAGGAACGAGTCAAAGTCTGTTCACATCTCTGTGGTTAGATCAGTGCACAATAATGTGTCTTTGACCTTCATTATGTATGTTTTGATTATACTGTGTTGTAAATAAAATACTAATAATTAAAAAACCCCATGTTTTCAGTCTCCTCTCTCTCTCTTACCTGCCTCAGTCACAGTCACACTGATGGGCCATCAGCAGCTTTAGGGGAGGGCCCTTTGTCTCTCAGGTGAGAACCACTTCATATTCAAGCCCATTACCACTCCCTCGCATATACGCTTTCGATCACAAAACATGTCTTTAACAATTTAAATCAATGCATCGTTTTCTGTGAGCAAATAAACAAGATGATTTTCACAATTTTGAAGCAAAATTTCTAGGCTACAAGATCCGGTTCTCAAAAGTCTTGTGAACAATTGTTCTGTATGTGTTTTATGGCTTTATTTCCGTGACTTCAAACTTGTAGTTATTATTATTAAGAAAAGAATATATTTATACAACACATACATACATACATACATATATATATATATATATATACATATATATATATATATATATATATATATATTTAAATTTTTTTTATTATTATTTTCATTTTTTTCAGACACATACAACAAATAAATATTTTGAGATTTAATATACATATCATTAAAAACAATTTAATAATATTGAAAAAATCTCATAAAATATGCTTGGTTGTGTTATGTAAGTCTCTTATTCTTAAGTATTTTTAAGACGTTAGTCGACGAGAAGAGGCTTAGTTTTCTACATTTTAATTCAGTTGTAATTCAGCTATATATAGTAAAATATAATAATAATAATAATATTTAATTAAATTTAACAATAATAGTATTATTGCATTATTATATTATATATATATATATATAGTAGCTCTCTTAAGATATGTGTTTTTACCTTGTATTTGTGACATATTACAAAAAATATTTTGTATTACGTAGGTTAAAAAAAAATACAGTAGGTTTTGGGTCTAAATAGTGCTGTTTTCTCTATTAAACTGATGTTAGTGAGCCAGTATTACTGAGGGGTCAGAGGTCAGAAACGGGGCAGAAGTGCAGGTCAGGCTGCTGAAGGTGTGTTTTGGTTCGTTTCATAACTTCAGATCACGTCTTCAGTTCGTCCTGAGAGGATGTGTGATAAATCCGCCGCCTGGAGTGTGCGCGGGATTGAGTTTGTGTGCTGTATCTCTCATTTCATGACGCGCGGGGAGGCAGGCTAATAACAGCACAAACGCTGACGTCAGTGGTGTGATACATGCCAGGGCTGAACGCTGCGTGAGTGTGTGTGTGTGTGTGTGTGTGTGTATGAGTGTGTGTGTGTGTGTGTGTGTATGAGTGAGTTTCAGCTAGCTGCTCACAGGCTGATGGAGTTTTTGTCTCCAAGGTCGAGCTCCCTGCTAAACTCAACACTGCAACCCTAGAGACACGAACTACAGCAAACGTGAGAATAAAACACAGCAGATCTGAAAACATCCATCAGGAGGCATATAACACAGGACAGAAAACATGGACTGAATCACAGAATCCAGCCATAAACATGTCATTTACAGTACAATGGTGGAATTTGGCAGATTTTGGCTGCACAATTAATCCAGAGTCATTATAGACCAGTGTCTGTAATATTAAAGCTCAAAAGAGCGCTGTATTAATGTGGATTTGCATGTTGTGCATCTGAGTTTGTTCTAATAACTAGACTTACGTCACCTAATTACCACCAGTTTTGATATTAAATTTGTATAAAATCATAAATACAGAAAAATTAATTGTAAAAATTGTAATAAATTGTTAAAATAATAATTTTGGGAAAAATAAAATGAATTGGCTCTAAATATTTAGTTTCATGATTTAATTTAATTAGGCATGTTTTTGTTTCCTAATATTTAATTCAATCAATGAAACAATCAAGTAAAGTCAAGTGAATAAAATAAATGAAACAGGAATCATATTGCCTTATAAATAAATTGTAGCTGATTTAATTTAATTAGACATGCACTTTAATTAATACAATTTATTTGAACCAATACAGCATCCATAAAAAAATTCAATGGCCAAAAAAAAAAAAAATCTAGAAAAATTTAAATGAAAATTAAATGAAATTAATATCATATGGCCCTAAAAAAAATTCTGTTAATCTGTATAAGTTTTATGATTTAATTAAATTTTTTTGTTTACCACAAAAACAATTTAACCCTCAAAATGGAATCTAGACAATTAAAACAGGGGAACTAAATGAAATTAAAACTTAATTTGGGTAAAATAGAAACCGATTTCATAGAGCTCTAATAATACACAAACGCAGTTTTGCGCCGATACGAAGAGGGCAATTAGTCTTACGCTTCAGAGAAAATAAGCACATTACATAAGCCAATGACACACAGCTGAAGAAAGCACAGCTACCATTAACATCCGCTGTCAAAGAGATTCAGCGCAGACGTGACCGCAGGGAGCTGGATCTGCAGCCTCGCTCCTCCAGACCGAAGGTCAAAGGTCAGCGCTCCGGCCTCGTCCGCACACCTCGAGGAGCTGGAGGATGAAAGGAAAGCGTGTTTTCTGGATATAAACAGAAGGAAGGGTTTATGTGACACTGGGCAGGGCAGACATCCGTGACGGAAATGCAAATTTGGCTGTCTGCGCACGCGGCCCTGAATAGACGCTAATTGTGGTGGAAGCATCTGCGTATTTTTAGGGCGGCTCACATAAGTGTGTGTGTGTGTGTGTGTGTGTGTGTGTGTGTGTGTGTGTTTGCAAATATAAAGAGATTTCCAAGCAAGGAAAGAGCCTTTGGTCACAGATCATGATCTGAAAACTACATCAGACTCTAAATCGAGTTGCAGGTAGAACAATTACTGCTTTCGCTGCTAATTACACAGCGCTCCTCAATTAGTGCTCACGTTCTAGAACAAACCTGAGCGTCATCTATTCTAGAGCATGCTGTAATTATTACTGATGGCGATCGCTGGCTAACAGCAGATGCATGTAATATTAATAAGACAGAAACGGTAGTTTGTAAACACCAACACAAACCGCTTCAGCAGGAGTTTAAGCTCAGATTTCTGTTTCTCAAAGCTGATTAGGAGAAGATCAAGTTAATGAAGCTGTCGGGATTAAACCCACTCGTTAATGAGCCTCAGAAAATACACAACAGAAAAGAGGAGAAGTTCGTCTATAAAAGACTTTTAAAAACCTAGTAAACATTTTAAAGATTGCATTTTTAGGTAGCGCTTTATTTTAAGGTGTACTTGTTACACGTTACATGTACTATTATATTAGCAATTAATTATGCATAATTACATGCAAGTAACCCTAAACGTAGAGTATGTAGTTGATCAGTACTTAAATGTATAATTACATTGTAACAAGGACACCTTAAAATAAAATGTAACCCATTTTTGTTAGCTGTATTTTTTTTAAATATTTTATTTGATATTTATGTAAATATTTATTTCCATTTTAAATATTTGTTTTTAGTTTCTAGGTTCATTAAAAAAATCATCTAACATCTACGTTATTTTCAGCATATGAATTTATTTGTCACTATTTACAGTAAAAATAGTGAAGGCCCTAACTTTGCACCATAAGAGATTGAGCATTTTCTCTGGTAATTCATATTTCAGTATTAACATTTTGAAATATTATTATTTCAGTATTATATAGTCTTTTCTTTTTCTTTGCAGTTTTAATTTTGGTAATTGGTAGTAATTTTTTGTACTTTGGTCATTTTTGTTAGATTTATTTAGCTTTAATTTATTTATATATTAAGTTCACTCATTTTAGTACTTGAACGAACCACAACATATTTCATTTAGTTGCCAAGGCAGCATTTCTAATGTTAATTATAATTTTAAATAATTTGTAGTTCTCATTTTATTTGAAGGTTTGATGCTGAATGTGATGCAGTGAAATAATAAGATAACTAAAGTAATATTCCGGGATTCTCTATAAAATCAGCCCATATTCTAAACAAACTTTACCTCATTTTTTGTTGCAGATTTTCAGAGGTTCGTCAGTAAAATGCGTGTCCTTCTGTTATCAGCTCATAACCCTCACCTGAATGCAGACGATAATGAAAGAATAATTAAGAATGAGTTTGACGGGTTTGTTCAGTGATGAATGTTACTACATGACTGAATACTGACCTTTAATCTGAACACAACACACTCTCATCCATCATGTTTCACAGCACTGACTGACTCCAGCGCTTGTGTTTGGGTCTCAAATGCTGTCGGCACTTAATTATTAAATATGGGTTTTCATTTAAAAGTTAATGAATATGAAAAGGCTATGGCGACGCAGGAGCGCAGGTGTGTGTGTCAGTGCATGCATGTGTGAGAGAGAGTGTGAGTGTGTGTGCACGTTTTTGTGACAAAACACAAAACGCTTATAAATCATACAGAGTGAGTTTTTTGGGGGAAAGTAGAAATGCAAAGTCTCCTGTGAGGGCTAAGTTTAGGTGTAGGGTTGGTGTAGGGCAATAGCACACACAGTTTGTTCAGTATAAAAACCATTACGCCTATGGAGAGTCCCCATAAACCACAAAAACCAACGTGTGAGTGTGTGTGTGTCAGTGAGTGTGTGTGTCTCAGTGAGTGTGTGTGTGTCAGTGAGTGTGTGTGTGTGTGTGTGTCTCAGTGAGTGTGTGTCTGTCAGTGAGTGGGTGTCTGTCAGTGAGTGTGTGTGTGTCAGTGAGTGTGTGTGTGTCAGTGAGTGTGTGTGTGTGTGTCTGTCAGTGAGTGGGTGTCTGTCAGTGAGTGTGTGTGTGTCAGTGAGTGTGTGTGTGTCTGTCAGTGAGTGGGTGTCTGTCAGTGAGTGGGTGTGTCTGTCAGTGAGTGTGTGTGTCTGTCAGTGAGTGTGTGTCTGTCAGTGTGTGTGTGTCTCAGTGAGTGTGTGTGTCTCAGTGAGTGTGTGTCTGTCAGTGAGTGGGTGTCTGTCAGTGAGTGTGTGTGTGTCAGTGAGTGTGTGTGTGTCAGTGAGTGTGTGTGTCTGTCAGTGAGTGGGTGTCTGTCAGTGAGTGTGTGTGTGTCAGTGAGTGTGTGTGTGTCAGTGAGTGTGTGTGTGTCTGTCAGTGAGTGGGTGTCTGTCAGTGAGTGTGTGTGTCTGTCAGTGAGTGTGTGTGTCTGTCAGTGAGTGTGTGTCTGTCAGTGAGTGTGTGTCTCAGTGAGTGTGTGTGTCTCAGTGAGTGTGTGTGTGTGTCAGTGAGTGTATGTGTGTCAGTGAGTGTGTGTGTGTCTGTCAGTGTGTGTGTGTCAGTCAGTGAGTGTATGTGTTTCAGTGAGTGTGTGTGTGTGTCAGTGAGTGTATGTGTGTCAGTGAGTGTGTGTGTGTCTGTCAGTGTGTGTGTGTCAGTCAGTGAGTGTGTGTGTCAGTGAGTGTGTGTGTGTCTGTCAGTGCGTGTGTGTCAGTCAGTGAGTGTGTTTGTGTCAGTCAGTGAGTGTGTGAGTGTCTGTCAGTGAGTGTGTGTGTGTCAGTGAGTGTGTGTGTGTCAGTCAGTGAGTGTGTGTGTCTGTCAGTGAGTGTGTGTCAGTGAGTGTGTGTCAGTGAGTGTGTGTGTCAGTGAGTGTGTGTGTCTGTCAGTGAGTGTGTGTCAGTGAGTGTGTGTGTCAGTCAGTGAGTGTGTGTGTGTCAGTGAGTGTGTCTGTCAGTGAGTGTGTGTCTCAGTGAGTGTGTCAGTGAGTGTATGTGTCAGTGAGTGTGTGTCTCAGTGAGTGTATGTGTCAGTGAGTGTGTGTCTGTCAGTGAGTGTGTGTGTGTCAGTGAGTGTGTGTGTGAGTGTGTAGTCAGCTGAACTCAGAGTAGCTGCAGGTCAGACTTACATAAGCGGCCCAGAGTCAGAGTCACATCAGGGTCGAACGCAGCAACAACACAAACCCACAGCCCTGGAACAAAACACCAATCACTGACTCCAGAAAACAAGGCCTTCGGTGGAAGCTCTGAGGAGCAGTATGACGCTTTCCCTCGAGATGGAAACACAGCGAGTGTGATGGAGTCATTCTTCACATTGCACAAATCTACAACTCCTCTGGAGCGACGCCAAACACACGACGCTCGGCATCTGTTTGCAGGACTTACCGGGATTACAACATCCCATTCCAACTGTTATTCAGCAGCCCCACGCTAATTAAACCAGACCGGACGAGCGTGAAACACTCCAGTCACACCAGCAGCATCCTGCAGAATATACTACTGAAGCATAACCATAAAATATCCATTCTGCGGTCTACTCACCTTACTGCATCAGTTCAGCAGGCATGCTACCGTGATCTAAAGATAAAACTATTACAAATATCTTTAATATTTGAAATAAAATCCAAGATGAAAATATTAAACGTAAATATTTAAAATTTGAAATCATTTAAAAGTTGAATAAAAATGTTAAAGAAAGTTAAATTATAATTTTTTTTTGGGGGGGGGGGGGGGGTTTAGTTTTTTATAAATTCTTTAAATAAAAATAAGTTAAGGTTAGTTGAAGTACAAAAATGACAAACTAATATAAAATACATTAAAGATAAAATTTATCTAAAAAATAAACTAATAAATATGTCAAAAGCACAAAACAAATGATTACAAACTATTACTAAAAATTCAGCTTTGAAATCACAGGAAAATATATTCAAATAGAAAAGAGTTATTTTAAATAGTAAAGATATTTCAAAATGTCATTGCTTTTGCTGTACTTTAGATCAAATAAATGCAAAACTAAAACCTCTTTAAAAAATATTAAAAAAGTTACTGTTCAAACTTTTTTGACTGGTAGTGTAAAAATGAAATATATTAATAAATACTAATATATATATATATATATATATATATATATATAATTAAATACCACAATTTAAAACAAAACAAAATATATTAATAAATTACCACAGCAGTAACATTACATTACAGGAATGAAATATATTAATTCTATATTGTATAGAGTCAGAGATTGTGGTGTGTGTCACACACGGAGTGGAAGCAGGTAAAGCCAGGTATTGAGCACAGAAAGCGTTGTGAAGGTCTGGTTTTCTGTGATCCGAGGCGTCTGGATCCCATCCATCATTCAGTCTCACCTCTCAGATAAAACACAGCGAGTGTGAGACGCTTCGTTTCTGTGAAACACACTGAAATAGATCTCAGCGGCTCCCTGACGGGCCGGAGGAATCAATTCATCTTCAGCTACTTCATATAAAACCCATTCACTGACACGACTGCAGCTGTGAAGGAATACAACACAACTCAAGATCACAGCCACACGAGATAACCCGTCAGCAACCACACAAAACACTCTAAATACTCTCTTCTTTGTGGAAGTTTGCTAAACCACTAACTCTTGATTCATGTCAAAAGATTCACAAACTTAATGCCTTTCATAAATGCTCCTGCTGGTCACAAATTCATTTATATGCAGGAAATAAAATACAAATAAAAGATTAAGATATAACCCTTAAACTCCATTGTTAAAATTAGAACTAGTTCGGTTAAACAATCGCATCCAAAATAAGTTTTTGTTTGCATAATGTGTGTGTGCTGTGTATATCTATTATGCATATAAAGACACACGCATACAGCATATATATATACACATTTTAAATATTTGCATGTATACATTTTTATGTAATTTATATTATATACATTTAATATACAAATTATTTCTTAAATGTATACATGTGTGTGTCTTTATATATATACACATGATAGATATACACAGCACACACACTTATTATGCAAACAAAAACTTATTTTGGATGTGATTAATCGTTTGACAGCACTAATTACAATCATTTAAACATAGAAACTGGAATTAAAATACGACTTAGAGATGTTTCTTCAGCAATTAACCAAAATAAGTTCTAGTTGAAGTACTAGAATTAGTAAAATAGAAATAAAAATAGATTCAAGCTAAATAGAAATAAACAAAAATGGCAAAAAGCACAAAAAAATATTAGAACCTGAACAAAAAAAAAATTAAATAATAAAAAAAAAATGTTAAATCAAAATATACACAAGTACTACAACTGTATTTAGTACAGAAAATTAATACTCATTAATACTCAAACTGATTATTAAAAAATACTCAAAATGCACGGATATTTTTGATAAAGCACGGATATTTTTGCTAAAACATTAATTCTAATTCTATGCAGCACAGTTTTATCCATGCAAACAGATTTGCAAATTAAAGGCCTCACTCCTTTCATGTTAATAAAATAATTGTGTGATAATCACAAATTCATACACAGAAAATAAAATATAAATATTAGACGAACATCTTAAACTTAGACTTACAAATGATTTAAAATGAGAAATGTCACTGAAATAACTGAAAACTCTGAGCACTAAAATTACTAAGCAGAAATGAACAAATTAAAAATGACAGGAACAAAATTACTAAAACCTAAACTAAAATTGAAGTTAAAACTGAAAATATATAAAGAAAAGCATTATTAGTAAATCAATTAAAATACTAAATAATAATAAAGAAAAGTGCTGTTTAAAATGATTTGTCTACCTAACTGCATGACTGTCCATGTGTTTTACAGACAGATACATCAGAGACTGACTGTGTTCATCTCCACACACACACACTCCTGTTCCAGTGACGAGGTCACTTCCTGCCGCAGGCTCCGACCCCCCAGTGACCACATGCTCCGTGCTGGTCAGATGGAATGATTTATTCATAATCATGGCAGAATATTAAAACAATGAACATTGAAAGCACTGACACGTTACTCAAGG
>NC_136751.1:30712794-30810294 GCF_936440315.1 Barbus barbus
ATCAGTGACAGCGCCACCTACCGGCAGCTTTAGTTTAATTTTTAAAGTATCTTTTATGTTATTTAAATCATTTAATATTTCTACATTCAAAATTGTATATTTAAAACATTAACCTCAACATGAATTTATGAATTTAACTGCACTCTGAGCCTCATTAAACATCTGGAAATACACCTACAAGCCACTTGTGTTCTTCTGTGCCACCTCTGTAGAACACATTTATTCCTTAAATACTGATTTCATTTGATTGGCATCTTATTCTACTTGTTTTTATTCTGTTGTTTTAATTAGAAATGATAAAAAGCTTATAAATATTTTTTTAATTTGACAAAAGATGACACTTTTAATAAAGTTAGAAAAATGCCATTACAAAGGTAAAAACTAAATTCCCTGTAAATCACTTTAAGGAGTCTAATATCACCTTGTAATGGGAAGGCTAATTTTTGATCAGAAGATTTCATTATTAATTTGAAGGCGCTCCTAAATTGTTGAGCGTGCACAAGCACTCCTAGAAAGAAAAGGAAACGCAGAGGCCTGAGATAAAACATGCTCTGACAACCATCTACAACATATTACCATATAAATACAATACTGTAAACATTGTGATAATTCAACAACAGCAGATCATAAGCAATTAATGGCATTAATTAGTTCATGATTCAACTTTTAACAGCAACACTGAGAGAAACGGCACTGACCTTGGTCATGTATTCAGTCACGATGAACAAACTGCCTCGTTCCTCCACGATCACCCCTAATAACTGCACCAGGTTAGTGTGTCTCAGCTGACTGCAACACACACACACGCACACACAAACACACTGAAAGCACTGACAGCCAATCAGAATCCATCAGATTTTAAAAACTCTGTATGCGTTTTGTCAAGTATCATATTTGCTTTTATAGCTCATATAGTCTGATCAACTGAGAACATGAAGTAAAAACAGCTCAATTTTATTCAGACTCAAACAGAGCAAAATATGAATTTGCTGCAGATGCTGATATTTCTATGATGAAATTCTGATGCTTGTAATGTAAATAAATGAGATCTTTATATATCTTTATAGTGCAGCAGATACTGACATAAAATGATCTAAATATCAGCGGTCACTCTATATCTCCAGTAATAGGTCTATATCTCCAGTAATAGGTCTATATCTCCAGTAATAGGTCTACATCTCCAGTAATAGGTCTATATCTCCAGTAATAGGTCTATATCTCCAGTAATATGGCTATATCTCCAGTAATAGGTCTATATCTCCAGTAATGTCTATATCTCCAGTAATATGGCTATATCTCCAGTAATAGGTCTATATCTCCAGTAATAGGTCTATATCTCCAGTAATATGGCTATATCTCCAGTAATAGGTCTATATCTCCAGTAATAGGTCTATATCTCCAGTAATAGGTCTATATCTCCAGTAATAGGTCTATATCTCCAGTAATAGGTCTCTGTCTCCAGTAATATGTCTATATCTCCAGTAATAGGGCTATATCTCCAGTAATAGGTCTATATCTCCAGTAATAGGTCTATATCTCCAGTAATGGGTCTATATCTCCAGTAATAGGTCTATATCTCCAGTAATAGGTCTATATCTCCAGTAATAGGTCTATATCTCCAGTAATAGGTCTATATCTCCAGTAATAGGTCTATATCTCCAGTAATATGGCTATATCTCCAGTAATATGGCTATATCTCCAGTAATAGGTCTATATCTCCAGTAATATGGCTATATCTCCAGTAATAGGTCTCTGTCTCCAGTAATAGGTCTATATCTCCAGTAATAGGTCTATATCTCCAGTAATAGGTCTATATCTCCAGTAATAGGTCTATATCTCCAGTAATATGTCTATATCTCCAGTAATAGGTCTATATCTCCAGTAATATGTCTATATCTCCAGTAATAGGTCTATAGCTCCAGTAATATGTCTATATCTCCAGTAATAGGTCTATATCTCCAGTAATAGGTCTATATCTCCAGTAATAGGTCTATATCTCCAGTAATAGGTCTATATCTCCAGTAATAGGTCTATATCTCCAGTAATAGGGCTATATCTCCAGTAATAGGTCTATATCTCCAGTAATAGGTCTATATCTCCAGTAATAGGTCTATATCTCCAGTAATAGGTCTATATCTCCAGTAATATGGCTATATCTCCAGTAATATGGCTATATCTCCAGTAATAGGTCTATATCTCCAGTAATAGGTCTATATCTCCAGTAATAGGTCTATATCTCCAGTAATAGGTCTCTGTCTCCAGTAATATGTCTATATCTCCAGTAATAGGTCTATAGCTCCAGTAATATGTCTATATCTCCAGTAATATGTCTATATCTCCAGTAATATGTCTATATCTCCAGTAATATGTCTATATCTCCAGTAATATGTCTATATCTCCAGTAATAGGGCTATATCTCCAGTAATAGGGCTATATCTCCAGTAATATGTCTATATCTCCAGTAATAGGGCTATATCTCCAGTAATAGGGCTATATCTCCAGTAATATGTCTATATCTCCAGTAATATGTCTATATCTCCAGTAATATGTCTCAGTAAGATGAGATTGAAATGATCCAAACATATAATGCAATGCTGATTGAGAGATGAAGAAACAAACGCTCCTCAGAAGATCCTGATGATCAGATTTGAGACGCACTGATTTTACTAGAACATGATTGATGGAGAATCAAGTAAAGCTGAGCTGCTTCAGTCCAGTAAGAGTTCATCTGGAGATATGACTGCAGTTATTCTGATGTTTACTTGATCTAAATCAGTCCAGATTTGACACTGAAGCAGCCGCTGAAGCTGGACGCTTGCACACCTGTATAAAGTTCTGAAGTCCAGGTGAAGGTCAGTCTGATGATCTGTACTCACGTCATGACTGAAGCTTCAGCGAGGAAGGCCTGAGCCGTGGCGTCGTGTTTGATGCACTTCACTGCCACCTTTGTCCCTCGGTAATCTCCCACCATCACATCTGACACACACACACACACACACAGATTACACACTGATTCTTCATCCTCAAACACAGCATCACACGGATCTTCACGCACCTCCGAACTCTCCTTTGCCGATGGTCTGTATGAGTTTGAGATCTTTCCTGTTCATAGCCCATCCACCTGTGAAGACAAACGTCTTAAAGATAAAAGTGCTTTCACTTCTGAGTCCTGACAGATCTGAGCAGACATCAGCATGAACCTCGCTTCACATTCATCGCTGGGATCTGCTGAGATGCATTTCCTTTCATCTTCTAGATTTATTGAACAGTAAAGTTTACTGTAGTTTAAAATGAGCTCCATGTAATATTGCATATAGCTGTTAAATCAAGGAAAATACAAATCATTTAGAAAAATTAAAGAATGTTGTTTGTAGGATGAACGTCAAGGTTATTATCGTTAACTAAAACAAAAACATTGTTAACTGAAGCTGAAATAAAATATGCAGTTCAAGTTGAACCACTAAAATGAGTAACTGGAAAGAAAATAAACACTAAAACTGAATAATGAATAGTTAATAATAAATATTTACTAGTATTTGAAATAAAAAAAAACTTAATATTGTGAAAGCACACAACAAAATGACTAAATATTAAAACAAAAAACCTAAAAGTAAAAAGTTACTTCAAAATATTAACAGAAATACTAGACAAATAATGCTGTAATAACTATAAAAGATAATAATAAATTAACTAAACTATAATTGCTAACTGGAAATAAAAATGCCAAAAAAAAAGCATTATTAATAATAAATTAACCCAAATAGTAATTTTTCAAATAAACCACAAATTATGAAAATGACAAAAGCACAATAACAAAATTACAAATATTTTAACTAAAATTCAACTGAATACTCAAAAAAAAAAAAAAAACCCTGACCCTGGAGCACAAAACCAGTCATAAGCATCAATCATAAATCATCTTTCCATTGATGTATGGTTTGTTATGATAGGACAATATTTGTCTGAGATACAACTATTAGAAAATCTGGAATCTGAGGGAGCAAAAAAATCTAAATATTGAGAAAATCTCCTTTAAAGTTGTTCAAATGAAGTTCTTAGCAATGCATATTAATAATCAAAAATGAAGTTTAAGTCAAAATATCTTCATGGAACATGATCTTTACTTGGACAAATCTATAATTTTGACCCATACAATGTATTGTTGATTAATGTTTTGTGCTCCAGGGTCACATATAAATAAAAACTATAATAGTATGTACATAATACTAAAATGAAATTATTAAAAGAAAAAAAAAAAGAAAATTACCCCATGATGTCAACAAATAAATTACTGTGAACTAATAAATTATAAATAATTAATTATTATTTATAAAATTAATAAAATAAAATTACTAACTGGAAATAAAATAAATAAAGACTAACTGAAATAGCAAATTCATAATAAATGATAAATAAATAATATTATAAATGTATATCAAATAAATGGTTTTTAAAAATGAAAAAAAACAACAGCAAAACAATCTGGAATTAAATTGAAACCTGATAGCATAAATTAAAAGCTACTTTGGAAAATAAAGATCTATAATAGTAGATAAATAAAAGTGAAATAGCACAGGATCTCTGTTGAAGCTCAAAGAGAGACTGACTCCTGGAGAACTCGTCCTGCGCCGCCACCGTCCCCTCCATCAGCTTGGGTTTGATGAGCCGCGTGCAAAGACCGTCAGCGTCTTTAGTGTAATGCTGCACACACACACACACACACACACACAGGTTAACATGCATGATCAATAGTCACGTTGCACACAGAAGCGGTTATGAACTCTGCTCAGGGTCGGAGCACTTCCTGTGAAAGAGGAAACACACAGAGACTGTGGGCCCAAAACAAGGAGAACGGAGGGGAAGAGTGACAGCAGCCCGAGGGAGCAGAGCATGCTGGGATAGAGGTCACACTCGTCTCACGGCGCTCTGTTGAGATGTTTCCGGTACAAACATGACTTTCTGAGCTGATGCAGAATTAGCTTTCCTGCCACTAACAATAAACATCCAGGGGAGGAAAAATGACAAACGCATCAAATCATGAACAAAACGAACGATCAACGACTCAAACTCAGTCAAATCACTACAGCTCAATCAGCTGTCATGGGTTTTTCTGTTTTTAATACATCTTTTAAAAACATTATGTCTTCATATTTGTGTTTGCTCATTCAATGAAAAGCAAAAGCAAAAAAAAAAAAAAAGTTACAAAAATTCTTGTTTTTTATGATTTTGTAAATGTATTTTTTTCCGAAATTACAAAAAGTTTTTTAGCTGTCCTGGACAACATAATAATTCTCTTCATCAGACTCTTGTTGAGATGAAACTCAGGAGCCACTAGAGGGCAGAACAAACTCTTAGGAATCAATTTCATGAACACACACACACACACACACACAGGTCTGCTCTTGTTAACAGCGGTGACGTTGATTCAGCTTGTTATGACACGCCATCAAGAGAAACAATGATGAGAATGAGAAAGACGACAAGAGAATGTGAAGAATGCCTCTAAACACACACACACACACACACACACACACACACACACACACTCTCACACTCTCACACACACACACACACACACGCATGTTGGTTTTGCTATATTTGAGAGGACTCTCCATAGGCGTAATGGTTTTTATACTGAACAAACTGTATGTGCTATTGCCCTACACCAACCCTACACCTAAACTTAGCCCTCACAGGAGACTTTGTGCATTTTTGCATTTTAAGATAAACTTCATTTAGTATTTTTAATAATTTATTTCCCTTGTGAGGACCGGCCAAATGTCCTCACAAAGTCAAAAATCTCAGGCTTTACTATCCTTGTGGGGACATCTGGTCCTCACAAGTATAGCTAAACACGTACACACACACACTCACACTCACACACACACACACACTCTCACTCTCACACACACACACACACACACACACACACTCTCACACACACACACACACACACACACACACACACACACACACACACACACTCACTCTCTCACACACACACACTCACACACTCTCACACACACACTCTCACACACACACTCTCACACACACACTCTCACACACACACACACACTCACACACACTCTCACACACTCTCACACACTCTCACACACACTCTCTCACCTCCACCAGCTGCATGAGGTTGTCGAAGTACTCCTCCTCGTCGATGGACAGTTTCCCGCTGTGGTAGATGATGCGGTAGTGCTCCACCTTGCTGTCGCAGCTCACACACAGCGTGTAGTCTCCGGGGTAGTTGGTGCTCTCTCGCACCAGGTACAGCCCCGTCTCCGGCGGATAGAGGAGCCGCTCCGCCTGCTCACGCGTGATCTTACCGTGAAACCATCTGACAAACACACAACACTCACATACATTAATATCCTTCATGAGCTCATACAGTGTGTACAGTAGAGAGAGACTTCAGCTGAGACTCAAACTCAATGTCATCCGGTCAGATCGAATCCAGCAGATACTCCGTCTGTATTATTTGATGTTCTTTTGATTTCTCTTCTTTGATCTTCCTGATGAATTCGACATCATTGTTCTGCAGATATTCTCTCGCGAAGTGATTTAATTCAACAATATATGATCAGTGTTATTATTGTTACCTAAAACTATTAAAAATAGTCTTTTATTGAATAGAAGTCGAAATAAAAATTATTACATTTAGATCCTTTAAAAAAAAAAAAAAAAAAAAAAATATATATATATATATATAAAAAATTAGAAATGCTGCCTTGGCAGCAAACTGAAATTAAATTAATTTAAAGTACTAAAGTTACTAAAAATACTGAAATAAAAATTAAGCTATACAGAAACCAACATAAAAAAAATCTGTATATGGTAATAATCATAAATAAATAAATACACACACACGTAAATATATATACATGCACATTAATCGCATACAAAATAAGTTTTTGTTTGCATAATGTGTGTTTGTTGTATATTTATTATGTATATATAAATACACGATATATATTTAGAAAATATTTACATGTCTATATTTATATTACAAATATAAATATACACATGCATGTGTGTATATTTGTGTATAATTGTTTATAATAAATATACAGTACACACATATGTAAACAAATTTTATTTTGGATGCGATTTATGAATTTTACATAAATAAGTATAATGTGCATGTGTGTGAGTGAGTGTCTGTGTGTGTGTGAGAGAGTGTGTGTACTGTATATATATACACATACATACACACATCAAATAATAAATGTGCTTCTGAACAGAAACAGGTAGTGAGACTGTAGACATGCTTCAGTATACTGATGTATTTCACAGACTACATCAATGTCACTGATATTATATATAACTGTATTATAAGTTATTCTATGTATGACTCTGGACTTTCATTGATTCTAACATTAATGCTGTTTGTTTTGAAGCAGCAGAAGTAGTTAGGGAACTCAGATTTCAGCGGATGACTGTATTTCACTTCAGCATTTCACTCGTTTACTGAGAAACTCTATGAGTAACAATCATCAGGAACAGCAGTTTCCCTGTGTGACCAATCACTGGCAGCTGGACACTGAACCCTTCAGAGCTTCATCACATCAGAGACTTCTGACCAACACAGTAACGCTCAGATTTCAGCTCTAAACCACACGAGTCTTGGGTTTAGGCTTCACAATATCTAGAAAAATAAACATTAGTGATTTTAATGAGTGCAGCTAAAATAGTGTTTCCTGCAGAGGTCATTTTTAGAGACCGCAGGGCCACATGAGCGCGTGTGTGTGTGTGTGCGTGTGTATATGTGTGTGTGCGTGTTACAGTGTCTGTGTGTATATGTGTGTGTGTGCATGTGCACGTTTAAGTGTGTGTGTGTGTGTGTGTGTGTGTGTGCTTGTGTGTGTGAGAGAAAGATTGAGCATGCTACTGAAATCAAATCATGCAATCCGAGTCAGTCACACAGAATGATGATTCAAATCTAATCAGGTTAGAAAACAAAAACGTCATGTTTGAGTGGAATCAGCAAACGCCGAGGATTGTGGGTCATGAGCTCTGTGCTGAACACACACACTTCATGCAAAAATGCAGAAGAACTGCCAGCAGGAATGCACTTGTGTTTACTGACAGCAGAATGCATTCTCCTCCATCACCCGCTGTCTTACTCTGAAAACATCCTTCAATAAAACATCCTCCTGGATCACGTGACGCCTTCATGAGCCAAGTCACACATTAGCTGAGCTCTGTATATATTACCGTCTTTTACTGTTATTAGTCGTCTTTTTTTACATTTGGGGTAGATTTTTTCATTTGTCGTTGGTCTGGAGAGGTCACACAGTCGGAATCTTGCTTATCTCTCACCATCATCCTCGCCAATTAAGAAGAAAACCAATCAACAGCCGCAGCGGGCGAGCCAACACTGAAGACAATATGGCGGTCACTATAAAGCGATTTAAGGACATTTTGAAGGCTGAATCAGCAGCAATACGCACCGAATTCACCTCTCACATGACTACAATCCAGAATATACGCTCTAAAGTTGACTTTTTAATCGGGGAACAGAGAGAGCACAGGGAGGTGATCGGCGATGCCCTCGAGCAGCAGGTGACTGATCTACAGGACCACAGCAGTAATCTCCACCTGCTGGGACCTGAAGGGGCCGAGAAGGATGACCCGATCGGCTTTCTGAAACGGTCTCTGCCGATCTGGATCCCATGACTTGCGGGCAGAGATATCGACAGCGAACATGCACATCGAGTTTACTCCAGAGCTTCAACGGATCACTCCAAAGCGGGTGACGGTGTGATGTTGAGCTTCTTCCCCGACTTCTCTCCCGCGACGGCAAAGAAGCGGAGCTCCTTCAGTGCAATACGGAAAGAATTGAAAGAGGCAGGTCTGCAGATCTTTCTTCAGTATCCAGCTACTCTGAAGATCGTCATGAAACACGGCAAGACCAAACTAATGCACTCACCGGATGAAGCGGGTCAATTCCTGAGCTCCATTCCCGCTCCTCATTCTCCTGGGATGGGTTTGAGATAATACTGAGTGACTCCACTTCTGATTTACTGATCTAGATCTTCATGTGTCAATCAGCTACTGGCAGTTCTTCATGTAAGATAGGAAACTTGGTATCACTAATGCACAGTTTTCATGATACAATTATTTATGTGTTTCCTCGTTATGGAAAGTACATACTCTTTGTGTGAACTCAGTTATTCTGTTCTCTTATAATGGCTAACGGCGGTGTCCTAAAGACTGGTACTGGCTGTCATGTTACGGTCACTGATTAAGGGGAGGGTTTTTACTCCAGTCTGTAAAGTTTTATGGGGTGGGTTTTCTTTATGTTAATGGCTTTTTAAAGGCAGACTTGAGTTAATTCATTTGCAGTGGTATAACTTTCTTTCATTTGTTCAGTTCAGTTATTTGTTTGATAGTAATAATAAAAATAATAAGTTGTAATGTCAATGGTTTAAATGACCGCCATAACTACTGCGTACCAAAGAGGGTTGACATTGCTTTGATCCAGAAAGCTCATTTGTGGAAGGATGATGTTCATAGATGCAATAATAAATATTACGAGGTGGTCTCTTTTGCTGCGGCTGACAATAAAACTAAAGGTGTTTTGATAACTGTTTGAAGAAATTTAAATATTTCCATGTTAGACAGAAATGGTGATAATGCTGACAGAATTGCCTGTACATCTCTTGTGGAAAGTAATTCTCCCTGATCCTAACTGCTCATTCTGTTGTTTCTGCTTCAGTTGTTTGCTCTTTTCTCCTCACACTCATGCAGACCACTGTCCATAACAGCTATCTGGTCTAAGGATATCAGTGGTGACTTACAAACTTTGCTTTCTGATTGGATTTGGGAGACAATCACATCCTCGAAGAGCCCAGATCATCAGATGATCCATTTGTAATTGTGGCATGGACCTTGTCTGTCCCCTCTGGGGCGCTTCTGTGTGCATGTATCGCCTTTCCCAAATTGCTGTTTATGTATGTCCATTATGCAGTTATGTATGCATTTTTTTTTTTGAGTTTGCCTTTAAATAAAATAAAAAAAATAATCGCTCACAAAAAATAAAACATCCTTCTCCGTTCAAAACCAACATTTATTATTGAAATCCAGCTGGACTCGTTCTGAACAACTCCATGAACTCAGAGAAGTATTAACACACGACGGTGTGTTTGAGGGGGATTTGCATAATGACTTCATGTGTTCTTTGTGTGTGTGTGAGAATCAAACATCTGATTCAGACGCGTCTCCAGCAGCAGAAGCACAGTCTACACTCATCCATTCTCAAGACCTTCCACAATAAAACCACCATCAGCTGAACCAACAGTTACCCACAATTCATCAGGGCTGGAGTGCTCTGTGATCTGGGTCTGGAGTTATTGATCTGAGAGCTGGATGAAGATCATGATCAACTCACGGCATCAGGCTGAGCTTTCCTCCGGATTTGACTCCTTCTCTCTTCTGGACGTAGTTTGCTGGAATCATTCCCTCCCGGCCAACAGAGTTCTTCGCTTTGTACCAGTTTGGGTCCTAAATCAATCAATCAATCAATCAGTCAGTCAGTCAGTCAGTGGAGAACATGAGCATGACAACACGACTGACAGAGCTGAAATTATAACTGAAGATGTCTGCTGTAATTTCATGAGGATTCAATATATACAGTGGAGCAAATAAGTATTTGATACACCGCTGATTTTTCAAGCTTTCCCACTTACAAAGAATGGAGAGATCTGTCATTTTCATCGTAGGTACACCTCAACTGTGAGAGAATATTTTTTTTTAAATCCAGAAAAATCACATTTTTGAATAATTAATTTCCATTTTATTGCATGAAATAAGTATTTGATACAATATAAAAATAGAACTTAATATTTGGTACAGAAACCTTTCTTTACAATGACAGAGGTCAGAGGTTTCCTGTAGTTCTTGAGCAGGTTTGCACACACTGCAGCAGGGATTGTGGTCCACTCCTCCATACAGGTCTTCTCCAGATCGTTCAGGTTTTGGGGCTGTCGCTGGACAACACGGAGTCTCAGCTCCGCCATAGATGTTCTATTGGGTTCAGGTCTGGAGACTGGCCACTCCAGGACCTTGAAATGCTTCTTACGGAGCCACTGCTTAGTTGCCCTTGCTGTGTGTTTGGGGTCATTGTTATGCTGGAAGACCCAGCCACGACCCATCTTCAATGCTCTTACTGAGGGAAGGAGGTTGTTGCCCTCACGATACATGGCCCCATCCATCCTCCCCTCAATACGGTGCAGTCGTCCTGTTCCCTTTGCAGAAAAGCACCCCAAAGCATGATGTTTCCACCCCCAAACTTCTTCCTCCAAACACTGAGAGTGGAGTTTATACCAAAAAGTTATATTTTGGTCTCATCTGACCACATGACCTTCTCCCATGCCTCCTCTGGATCATCCAGATGGTCTTTGGCAAACTTCAGACGGGCCTGGACATGTGCTGGCTTGAGCAGGGGGACCTTGCGTGCTGCAGGATTGTAATCCATGACGGTGTAGTGTGTTACTAATGGCAACCGTTGAGACTGTAGTCCCAGCGCTCTTCAGGTCATTGACCAGGTCCTCCCGTGTAGTCCATCCCAGCCTTGTGCAGGTCTACAATTGTGTCCCTAGTGTCCTTAGACAGCTCTTTGGTCTTGCCCACAGTGGAGAGGTTGGAGTCTGATTGATTGAGTGTGTGAACAGGTGTCTTTTATACAGGTAACAAGTTCAAACAGGTGCAATTAATACAGGTAATGAGTGGAGGATAGGAGGGCTTCTTAAAGACAAACTAACAGGTCTGTGAGAGCCAGAATTCTTGCTGGTTGGTAGGTGATCAAATACTTATTTCATGCAATAAAATGGAAATTCATTTTTCAAAAATCATACAATGTAATTTTCTGGATTATTTGTATATTCTGTCTCTCACAGTTGAGGTGTATCTACGATGAAAATTACAGATCTCTCCACTCTTTGTAAGTGAGAAAACTGGAAAAATTGGCAGTCTATCAAATACTTATTTGCCCCACTGTACATGTCAACATTAACGCACTTGATCTGAAATGGTTTAAATGGAGACTTAAGTAAAAAAAGAAGAAGCATAATTTCTTCATGTAAACAACCAAGTAGACTCATAATTAATTCATATAAATAATAAAACAAACAAACAAAAAAAACAGTATGATCACTACAGCAGTCATGATGTTGTTACATTGTTTCACCAAATGTAATAAACATAAACAATGTATATAGTATTAATTTATTTAATGCCATAACAGCAGAACATATTTTCATTGCACTCGCAGTACAAATAACAATAAACAATATTTTTAATAATATCAAAATATATTATTAATATTTACTATTATATATATATATATATATTATTAGAATATATGAATATTTTATTACATTAATATAAAACACCTTGTATACAACTTTTTAATTAAACATTTTATAAAACTTTTATAAAACTAAATACAGAAATGTATCTATATTTTTCTTAACAATATAAGCAAAAAAGCACTCTCAGTTTAATATTTAATAGAAAAAAAATTTAATAAAAAAAACTTTGTCCATTAATGACATTTCTTATTAATAACACATGGTAAATAAGAGGCGTGTCTGACAGGTCGTCTGGAGACATGACATCATCAGGTGTTTGCTGATGGGCTGTTACCTTGGTTACGCCGATGATGGTCAGCAGGTCTCCTTTGCAGAAGGGCAGGTCCTGTTCTGTGCTGCCCTGGAAATTATACTTGGCCACACACTCTGTGCCCGGCGGCCATGGAGCCTGAGAGACAACCAACAGCTCACTCTAAAGATGCACTCTACACGCTAACATGTGCTATACAGAAACAATAGACACTATTATACATTTTATGAGAGTATTTATTTTGCTAAATTTAGCAAATAAATACACATTAAAAAACAAAACAAAGAAAGAAACAATCAATCTGCCCAATTAAAAATAGATTTCATCTACCACATGCAAAATATAATTATTTTTTATTAAATAATAAACAGACATCCTAAAAATAAGGTTCATTTCCCACATACAAATTACAATGTTTTTAATTTAATTATATATATATATATATATATATATATATATATATATATATTAATGCATGTATTAATGCATGTATAATATATACACACACTCACCTAAAGGATTATTAGGAACACCTGTTCAATTTCTCATTAATGCAATTATCTAATCAACCAATCACATGGCAGTTGCTTCAATGCATTTAGGGGTGTGGTCCTGGTCAAGACAATCTCCTGAACTCCAAACTGAATGTCAGAATGGGAAAGAAAGGTGATTTAAGCAATTTTGAGCGTGGCATGGTTGTTGGTGCCAGACGGGCCGGTCTGAGTATTTCACAATCTGCTCAGTTACTGGGATTTTCACGCACAACCATTTCTAGGGTTTACAAAGAATGGTGTGAAAAGGGAAAAACCTCCAGTATGCGGCAGTCCTGTGGGCGAAAATGCCTTGTTGATGCTAGAGGTCAGAGGAGAATGGGCCGACTGATTCAAGCTGATAGAAGAGCAACTTTGACTGAAATAACCACTCGTTACAACCGAGGTATGCAGCAAAGCATTTGTGAAGCCACAACACGCACAACCTTGAGGCGGATGGGCTACAACAGCAGAAGACCCCACCGGGTACCACTCATCTCCACTACAAATAGGAAAAAGAGGCTACAATTTGCACGAGCTCACCAAAATTGGACGGTTGAAGACTGGAAAAATGTTGCCTGGTCTGATGAGTCTCGATTTCTGTTGAGACATTCAGATGGTAGAGTCAGAATTTGGCGTAAACAGAATGAGAACATGGATCCATCATGCCTTGTTACCACTGTGCAGGCTGGTGGTGGTGGTGTAATGGTGTGGGGGATGTTTTCTTGGCACACTTTAGGCCCCTTAGTGCCAATTGGGCATCGTTTAAATGCCACGGCCTACCTGAGCATTGTTTCTGACCATGTCCATCCCTTTATGACCACCATGTACCCATCCTCTGATGGCTACTTCCAGCAGCATAATGCACCATGTCACAAAGCTCGAATCATTTCAGATTGGTTTCTTGAACATGACAATGAGTTCACTGAACTAAAATGGCCCCACAGTCACCAGATCTCAACCCAATAGAGCATCTTTGGGATGTGGTGGAACGGGAGCTTCGTGCCCTGGATGTGCATCCCACAAATCTCCATCAACTGCAAGATGCTATCCTATCAATATGGGCCAACATTTATAAAGAATGCTTTCAGCACCTTGTTGAATCAATGCCACGTAGAATAAAGGCAGTTCTGAAGGCGAAAGGGGGTCAAACACAGTATTAGTATGGTGTTCCTAATAATCCTTTAGGTGAGTGTATGTGTGTAATATATATATATATATATATATATATATATATATATATATATATATATATATATATATATATATATATATATATATATATATATATATATATATATATATATATATATATATATATATATATATATACACATATACGCGCACAGATATATACAAGAAATACAAAAGTAAATAACCCACCTCAAAAAATAGAGTATATCTAAATATGCAAAAATAATTAGATGTTAGTGTGCTGTGTGTACCTGTAGAGCAGACATGCTGAGAACTGATGCTGGAGTCTCTGAGTGTCACAGGTTGACGAGAACCATCAGAGCTGAGGAGACAAAACACACATCCAGTCACTCAGAGCGTGTGTGTGTGTGTGATCGTGTGCGCGAGTGAGTGAGTGTCAGTGTGTGTGTGTGTGTGTGTGTCAGTGTGTGTGTGTGTGTTATTAATACTTTAACTTTGTTAGTTTCCAAGGCAACACTTTTTTTCTGGGTTCCTTTTTTTAAGCTTTTAAGATTAATTTCAGTGTGTATTTTTTTTAATAGTCTATTCTTGTTCTTCATTTGTGATCTAATCAGTATTTGATGATTGATTGATTTGTTCGTCATAATGTTGAGTCAGTCGCTCAGAATCAGAATAAAGCTCTTTCATCTTCTGCCTGTTATAATGTAGTGGTGTTTGTTGCTGTACATTAAACACTTTTCAGAGCAGAGACCAGATTTACACACTTTGTCCACAACCTCCTAAACTCTCTCTCTCTCTCACACACATACACACACACACACACACACACACACACACACTCCTACTCAGCAGTTTGATGGAAAATCCATGTCAGTTCTGTTCTCAGAGGTTTTTTCTGGTTTTCACTTCCTGTTCCTGACTGTTTGAGGGACTTCACATCACACTCGGACGTTGCTCACACTGACTTCATGCTGTTCTTCACTCTCAATAACATTTACTGCAGTAAATATCTGATTTGACCCTGCGGCTCTGTCAATTCCATTCAAATCGCTTTATTGGCATGACAAAAATACATTTTGCATTGCCAAAGCATTAAGACAACAAAGAAAATGGTTTATAACACATGAACATTTAGAACTTTTTATTTATATATTAGAACTAATATGTAATATATAACTAATATGGAAATGTCATTTACACAGATACGTGTAGGAAAAAACAACAAAAAATATATATATTATAATACAGAACGTCATGTAGTAACTACTGGACTGAGAATTGGAGCATTATGCAGATGTCTATTGGCTGTCTGTTTCTGGATTGTGTTTGTCTCTCAGCTGATGCACGATGCTACACATTTTGCAGCAATAAATGCGCATTTGGCTTTTTCACCAAGAATGAAACAAAGTTTTTCAGATGGGCTACAAATGTTAAATTGGGGAAATATCTGATTAATTTTGGGGTAAAAGTGGGCTCTAATGTTTAGGTATTTTGGGCACTCTGTGAGGAAGTGCTGCTCTGTTTCAGTCTCTCCCAGACTGCAGTGGGAACAGATTCTCTCTTCACGGGAGAGACTGTGCTGTGTGAGTGTGTGTGTGAGACAGACTGTGCTCGCTGTGTGTGTGTGTGTGTGTGTGTGAGTGTGTGTGTGTCAGTGTGTGTGTGTGTGTGTGTGACAGACTGTGCTCGCTGTGTGTGTGTGTGTGAGTCCTGAGTCAGTCTCGGCACCAGCTGAAGGAGGGGACTCTTACTTACGCTCAGCTCTTGCTGTTTTAGGGCTTTGTAATGGTATGTGTTGGGGTCGCTTGTTTTTAGGTGTTTCCAGAATTTCAGGGCTCTTTTTTGAATGTTTAGAAGCAGAGGGTATTGGCCTAATTCTGCTCTGCATCTGTTGTTTGGAGTTTTTCTTTGGACTTTGAGTATTCTTTTACAGAAATCTAGATGTAGAGTTTCAATTGGATGTTTTTCCTAATTTACAAAGTCAAATTTCAGAAGGACCCCACACTTCACTGCCATATAATGCAATTGGTTCAATTACTGCTTTGAAAAGTTTGAGCCAGATTTGGATTGGGATGTCGATATTAATTTATCTTTTTATGGCATAGAAAGCCCTTTGAGCTTTCTCTTTGAGTTCATTCACAGCCAAAGCAAAGTTACCGGTTGGGGTTATTTTCAGGCCGAGGTAAGAGTATGTTTTTGTGGTTTCAATGGTTCTGTGTGATAGTGTGAATGTGAGTGTTGGTCCCTGAGATCTGGAGCGTTTCTGGAACATCATTACTCTAGTTTTTTGGGGGTTGACCGTCAGGGCCCAGGTCTGACAGTAATCCTCCAGCAGATTCAGGCTGTCCTGAAATAAAGAAGACACTTTATTTCTGTGTCATGTAGAGTGAGACCTTGAGTAGGAGACTCTAGGCTGCTCTGCTCTGTCTCTCTCTCTCTCACACACACACACACACACACACACACACACACACACTCACACACACTCACACTCACTCACACACACACATGTTGGTTTTTGTGGTTTATGGGGACTCTCCATAGGCGTAATGGTTTTTATACTGAACAAACTGTGTGTGCTATTACCCTACACCAACCCTACACCTAAACTTAGCCTCACAGGAGACTTTGCATTTCTACTTTCCCCCAAAAACCTCACTCTGTATGATTTATAAGCGTTTTGAAAAGTGGGGACATGGGTCAATGTCCTGAAAAGTCACCTTCACCTTGTAATACCTGTGTTATACCTGTGTCATTATACACATTTATGTCCTCATGTCACAAAAACACACACTCTCTCGCGCACTCACTCACACACACACACACACCTACATCAGTTTCTAGTGAGTAGCTACACAGTACTTTGGGTCATACTAAAACACTTCTTTATTCTAAATGTTGGTTTAATGTGAAAGTGTAATTAAACTACACCGGACTTGATCCTGAGAAACCACTAGGTTTTCACTACAAAGCCCCAAAATAAAAGTTTGTTTAAATAGATTTTTTTGGGATAATGTATAATGTAAACATTAAAAATTAATATAAATTAAGATAAACATGCAGAAAAAGTCTGATCTGATGTCCACTGACCCAAACACTTCAACAGTAATTCTGCACATTACGGTGCTGCTCGCGTTCTTATTTCACAGACAGATGCTTTAAACTCTGTTTCTCATTTCCCATGGACTCACAGGAAGAGATTTCTGCTGCAAGAAGCTGTGCAAAGATCACGCATTCAAGCTCAGAGACTCTCACAGCAAAACCTGATAAAGATCAGACGCTCAGACTCGATTATCAACATCTAAACTGGTGCACCAAGGTCAAAGATGAAACCGGAGAAGGTATCTGTTTCTCCATCCTGAGAGGCTTCAAATAAAGCCATGACACTGGAGATGGAGGATACTCTCACAATCTGCATGAAAACCATCTAATGAAGCAGATCACAGATCTCCAGTTAAAGGAATAGTTCACCTAAAAATTAAAATCTCCTCACCCTCAGTTCATCTGAGATCAGGATGAGTGTGTTTGTTCATCAGGTTTGTAGAAATGTGTCTCTGCATCAGTGTCTCAGCAATGGATGCTCTGCAGTGAATGGGTGCCGTCAGAATGAGAGTCCAAACAGCTGATAAAAACATCACAATAATCCACACCACTCCAGTCCATCAGTTAACATCTGGAGAAGACTAAAGATTAAACACATCCAGCATTAAGACCTTTTTAACTCAAATAATGCATAATAACTCTTCCTTCTGTGAAAAAGTGTTCTGGTCTGAATCAGGAGAGAAATCTGCACAGATCAAGCAGGGTTTACAAGACAAAACAGAGCTAAACTTTAAAGCTTTAGTCTTCTCCAGATGTTAACTGATGGACTGGAGTGGTGTGGATTATTGTGATGTTTTTATCAGCTGTTTGGACTCTCATTCTGACGGCACCCATTCACTGCAGAGCATCCATTGCTGAGACACTGATGCAGAGACACATTTCTACAAACCTGATGAAGAAACACTCATCCTGATCTTGGATGACTTGAGGGTGAGGATATTTTTAGCAAATGTTAATTTTTAAGCAAATCCAGCAAACATCTAAAAGCATCAGGACAGGTCTCAGATACAAGAATCAATCAGCTCCAGAGATCCACGACTCGTTCACTTCATTACAAACCCACAGGACAAAATCAATCCCAATCTGTTTGCCTTTAAACTGTGACTCAAAAGCGAATCAGTTTCTCTCAAACGCAGCAGCTTGAACATGTTTAAACACGAGCGGATGACAAACTTCAGCGTACACATGAAGAGTCAGCAGAGAATCACGCAGGAGAAAATACAGCACTCAACCTTCACTGCATAGACAACAAATGAGACATTCAAGAAAAGAAACAAGCCCATCAGAGACGGAAGTGACCTTCAGCGGTCAGCCACGGACCGTTATCTTCAGCTGATTAATTCAAATGAACAGCCGGATCATCTCAGCTCCGCATGAACACACTTCAGTGTGAGCGGAAATACAAGAAGCGCCGATGCAAATGAGCGGACAACATGACATCATCGCTGGAAATAAAACACTGACCGCAACACTGATGCTTTCAGAGCAGGTGTTCATGATTCTACTTCCTGTTCACACACCTGTGACGATCCCTAGAGGACCGCATGAGGACTTCTGCTTTCTGACTGATTACAGAGATCAGAAACACAAGAACGACATACAGAGACACGCAGACCACAAAACCAACACAAAACCAGTAAGAAACCAGAACAAAATCAGAATGCAATCAGTACAAATCCAGCACAAAAAAAAAAAAAAAAAAAGCAAAACCAAAACAAAACCAGAATGAAACGGACAAAGTCCAAGAGAAATCCAGCACAAAATATTTTTAAAAAGTGCAAAGACGAGAACAAAATCAGAATAAAATTAGTACAAAACCAGCACAAAATAGTAAGAAAAAAATAAAAAAGTTCAAAACCAATATAAAATCAGCATAAAACCATAACAAAGAACCAGTATAAGCCCTTTATTAAGCACTAGTATCTCAAATCATATTACGATATCTTTGATACTTCTTGAGTTACAGCCACCAAGCTTTGGTATTTATTGCACTCAGACATCTATGTTCAATCTAGTTTTTTTGACAGAAGGAAACAAGACATTTCTAGATTTAATATTTTTTGCAAACTGACCCACATTTGGTTTTTGACCACTGAAAATGTGTACAAGTTAACAATTCACTCCTGGAGCCATGTTGAGATCCCAATATCTCTGGAACCAAACCATATAGGGCCTTAAAAATGAAGATACCAAAAGGAAAGTTTGTTAAGACCCAATATCTAAAAGGGCATCCAAATATATTTAACACTTATTGAGTTACAGGCTTGCAAACTTTGAGGAAAAAAAGTGCACATAATGAGACAAAGATTGCTGAAATCAACAGATTTTACTAACAGACCTAACAATCTGTGTAAAAATAAAATGATGATGTTGCGGTCTTTCTGAAGTCATTTTTACCCCCCTGTAATTTGGTTAAATTGACATGGAATGATTTGAACGCAATAAATGCGATTTGAATGCATGTGTTTTTGATTTTAACAACAGTGTTCCAGTTCATTTCTCATTAACAACATGCAAAATGAATAAAAGTGAAGTTCCCCTTCTTCCCTCATTTACTGCTGCTTCTCACGGTGCGGCCAAAAATATAGAAAGCCTCAAACACTCACTTTCTTCTGCCGAAGACTGAATGTTAAAACAATTCCACAGAAGTGAAATGTGTTCTGTGATCAGCAGAAGAAAGAAAATCCCACAGGTTTGAACACAAGGGCGAGTAAATTCTGCATTTCTGAGAGAATGATCCTGTTCATTCATTAAAACAGTGTCTGAATGAAAGCAGTGAGGAATCTCATGATGCAACAGCATTTCTGCTTTCATCACCGACAAACCACTGCAGTGTGTGTGTGTGTGTGTGTGCGTGAGAGTGCCTGTGTGTGTGTGTGAGTGTGTATGTGTGCATGAAAGTGTGTGTGCGCACGCGAGAGTGTGTGTGCCTGTGCGTGAGTGTGCGCGAGTGAGTGTGTGTGAGAGAGTGTGATTGTGTGTGTGTGTGTGTGTGTGTGTGTGAGAGAGACTGACTGACTGAGTGTGTGTGTGTGTGTGTGTGTGTGTGAGAGAGTGTGATTGTGAGTGTGTGACTGACTGTGTGTGAGTGTGAGAATGTGATTGTGTGTGTGTGTGTGTGCATGAGAGTGTGCGCGAGTGAGTGAGTGTGTGTGAGAGAGTGTGATTGTGTGTGTGTGTGTGTGTGTGTGTGTGTGAGAGACTGACTGACTGAGTGTGTGTGTGTGTGTGAGAGAGTGTGTGTGAGAGAGTGTGATTGTGTGTGTGTGTGTGTGTGTGTGTGAGAGAGACTGACTGACTGAGTGTGTGTGTGTGTGTGAGAGAGTGTGATTGTGAGTGTGTGACTGACTGTGTGTGAGTGTGAGAATGTGATTGTGTGTGTGTGTGTGTGTGTGTGTGTGTGTGTGTGCATGAGAGTGTGCGCGAGTGAGTGAGTGTGTGTGAGTGCCTGTGTGTGTACGTGAGAGTGTGTGTGTCTGTGCACAAGTGAGAGTGTGTGAGTCCCTGTGTTTGTGTATGTGAGAGTGTGTGTGCCTGTGTGACCGCAACACTGGTGAGTGTGAGAAAGTGTTTGAGCATGTGTGCACGCGCGTGAGAGTGTGTGCGCGCGAGTGTGATTGTGAGTGAGTGTGCGTGTGTGTGACTGACTGAGTGTGTGTGTGTGTGTGTGTGTGAGAGAGAGTGTGATTGTGAGTGAGTGAGTGTGTGTGTGTGTCCAGTAGAATAGCAGCATTGTGGCCTGATGACCGGGCATTAATGCAGCGGACACCTCCATCTGCTGAGTGCATGGATAACCATACTGCTCTGGAGAGAGTCTTCAGTCTAACTGACACACACACACACACACACACACACACACACGCACGGCCGTCTGCCACAACACTGATGTACCAATCAATAGCCAACAAAACACTGTTGTTTGCTCACGCTAATAAGACGTGAAGAGTAATGCAATGTGTAAATATCACGCTGCATGAATATGGTTATCATTCAGCACCATGAAATACATCTAAATACTTACTATAGCACATATGTACACCTAAAATAAATAAGCAGAGATAGTAGTAACTGATTATGTGTAATCTGGATTACGTTTTCAGATTCTTAAAATGATGTACTTGTAATTAGATTATATTAAGTAATCAGATTACATTTAGCAGATGCTTTTATCCAAACGAAGAAAATAGAAGCAATCAAAATCAACAAAAGAGCAATATATAAGTGCTAGAACAAGTCTCAGTTAGCTTAAAACAGTACACTTAGCAAGGGTTTTTCTTTAATTATATAATAAATAAAAAGAAAACCGATAGAATAGAGCAAGCTAGTGTTATAGAAGCCTTTTATGCTTTTGTTAATTGTGTAATAAATAAAAAGAAAACAAATACACAGAATACAAAAAGAATTGAGAAACTTGTGTTATTTTTTTAAAGAAAACAAGCAGTTAGTAAATGAATAGAGTGCAAGTGTTTAAGAACAGAATTAGAATAGAGTGTGTTAGAGGTCAAGGGTCAAATAAAGATGAAGAGAGGTGTTTTCAGCTGATTCTTGAAGATGGCCAAGGACTCAGCTGCTCGTTACGGTTATGATTTACACAACAGCAATAAATGATTCATAATTTACTGATTCTACTCAACTCTTCTCTATTCTCCCTTTGTAAAGCTGGCTAGCGCTTACACATTCAGAACGCCTTCTAGATCTGTGGACATTCACACAAAGAGCAGGCAACGGTCCGGTGGCTGTAATTACACATTTATACCATTTAATAATTATAAGCTTTTCTCTGAATCCACAAATCCTCTGCAGTTTCTTTATGAATGAATGTTTAATGCACTGGAAAACATTTTCATGCTATTTGTATTTTTATATCAATATGGTATGAGAAAGTCAATGTGGTAAAGAGTTTGGTCCAAAAGTACTCAAAGTAGTCTGAATATATTACCTAAAATCTGTAATGAATTGGATTACGTTACTAACTGCATTTGTCGCATCATTTGAAATCAGAAACAGACTTCAATTTCTAAGCATTGCACCCAGGTGTGTAAACGAGTAAATCTGCTCTGAAGTAATGTGCACTGTGTAAAACACTATATACATAAAACATGACCTCTGATCGCAGTAATTCATATCATATCAGCAGCAGGACGGATCTGGGCCACGAGCGTCGCAGGCTCAGTCTGATGTAGGCGAGCGACCCAAAAACTGAAGACGAGGAAGTGTCTCGCAGCGCTGGGAAAATCAGTCCTGACACAATCTCCACTATATACTCCAGCAAATGACACACGCTTCTGTTAGAGGAGTATATGATAATACACAGACACCTGAACAAGCCCAGCTTCAATCTGCATTTCACATGTCAGAAACATGTCAACATCCACTCATTCCTGCAACACCAGAGTCATGGGTTCGAATCTCAGGGAATGCATGGACCGATTGCATGTGTGCCTTCAATGCAATGCACTTTAGATAATAGTATTCGCCATATGCATAAATATAAACACAAATATAGATGCTACAGCAGACATTAATATCTTCCTCTACAGTTTCTCTCTTATTCTGGAGAAGCAGATTGTAGAGAGTCTTGACAAACAATTAGTTACCGTTGGTTACACTCTTCACATATGAATAACAGCTGAGCTGAATGTGGTTCAATGGCACAAACGTCTAAGGAAACGCTATTAATAAAGATGTAAAGATGATGATTTGCATTGGTTCTCCACTAGGGAATAATTCTTAAACTTATTTCCATTTAGTTATATTAACAGAATCTAAAAATGCTAAAAACTAGAGCTGTCAAACGATTAATCACATCCATAATAAAAGTTTGTTTACATAATATATATGTATATATAAATACAGTATTTATTTTGATAATATTTACATGTATATCCATTTACATATTTATTTATATTTTATATAATATATAAATACATACACAACATTTTTCTTAAATATATACAGTACATGTAAACTAAGACTTTTATTTTGGATGCGATTAATCGCAATTAATTGTTTAACAGCACTAGTATATATAAATACAAACGCATGCATGTATATATTTATGAAAAATATGTTATGTTTCTATATTAAATATATAGTATAAAATGTAAGAATATGAACAGTTACATTACTTTTAGTCATTTTGCAGACGCTTTTATCCAAAGTGACTTACAATTGGGATATGAATATATAAATGTATAAACATGTAAATATTTTCAAAATATATACTGTATGTGTGTGTATTTATATATACACAATAAATACACACAGTACACATACATATATAATGTAAACAAAAACTTATTTTGGATGCGTTTAATTATTTGACAGCACTACAAAAAACACTAAAAATCTATATGTAGACCATTAAAATGGCATTTCTTTAAATGTATTAATTTTTATTACAACAGAAGAATCAGAGGTACATATCAGCGCCGATGTGTTTATATACTCTCTCTGGATTTCATGTTTCTGACGCATCGGATGTTTATATGATTACAGAAGAACATCAGCAGCTCACAACATGGACCACAACGAACAAACCCTTCTGAGACCGAAGCTGAACTCTCTGGGCATTCAAGAGTGAAGTCAGTGTTAAATCTCCTCAGCATCAGCACCGATTCAACACGAGCACCAGAACAACAGCTAAGAGCTCCGAAGTCCCTCCATAAATCCACTGGAAGCTCTGGATCTGCTCAAGGTTCAGTGAAGTCTCTCATAATGGCCAAAATAACACTAATATCACTTTTCTTCATTATGTTCAAAGTCTAGTCTTTTTCAGACTAATAATAAAAACATTCAAAATACTTCAAGTGCATGTTTTATTGCACTTTTAATTGAAATTTAAGCTGAGTCCATTTTCTGTCATCTCTACATAAATATAAAATTAAAATTCTACAAAGTAACATTTATCAGTTTTGAACACTCAACAGCATTTTTTCTCTATTTTCCTGTAATTATGTAATGTTTAAGTGGAGGCTTTAAATAAGCCATCATGGGTTTTTCACCTCTTCATGCACAATTGTATTTCTTGCATATAATTTATATCCTGCACAAAAACTATAACCCTTGACAGAGCCTTTCCAAAAAGCTTGTGGGATGAAATGAACGCAGCCTTCATCGGTTGCTTTTACGCTGATTTTTAAAGGATGCTATCAATATCATCCACTAACTACAATCAAACAAACATCTATCGCTTTAGTATTTCAAACTGAACTTGCAACACAAACACTTTCTTATTTTGTGTCTAAAGGTAAACACCATTCAGAGATTCAACCACAGCTGTTTCTGAGCATCAGCAGCTCAAAACAGAGCCGAACGGCCCCGATCCAGATCTGCTGTGATCCAGCGGTCAATCACACGAGCGCTGGACGCCGCAGGGGTTCGAACGCACACTAATGCAGCTCAATCAATGCACTCCACATCAGCAGAGTCCCTCTGGAAACACTGGAGCTCCACGAACAGATCAGAACCATCCAAACAACCCTGCTTCTGATGATGATGAGACTAAAGACACTGTCCCGGATCACACTCAAGAGTCTCAGAACAGTGCTCAGAGGGGTTCCACAGTCATGATTCCTGCAAATACACCTCCAATCAATCACAAAACAGTTCCACACGACTAATATATATATATATATATATATATAGACTAGAAAAACTTCCATGTCTGACATCAGCATCATTATTCATAAATCAGTATATTATTATGATTTCTGAAGATCATGTGACACTGAAGACTGCAGTAATGATGCTGAAAATACTGCTCTGCGTCACAGAAATATTATATATTAAAATAGGAAACCAATATTAGAAACTGCAATAAGATTTCACAATATTACAGTTTTTTCTGTATTTTTGATCGATTAAATACAGCCTTGATGATCAGAAGAGACTCCCTTAAAAACATTAAAAATCTCACTGATCCCAAACTTTTGAGCAGCTGTGTAAATAAATGAATTATAGATTTTATTCATAAAAATGTGCTGAAAATGCATATATTTAAAGGCTGTGAGTTTGTTTCTCCACTTCAGCAGCACTTCTAAACACCAAAACTTAGTGTTATTCCTCTCTATCCTTAGTGTTTTTACTGAGGGCTTTGTTCATATTTCATTCACACTGATTTATACAACATTTTATTTCTAAAAACGTAGCAAAAATGTGTTTATTTCTGTCTAATGACAGTATTTTCAGATTTATGGAGCGATGAACAGAGAAATCCAAAAGCACCTCTGGAAGAACCTTTAACTCTGATATGCCAACAGAATCAAACACAGAGCATATTTACTTAAAGCACAGTGATAGTTAATATCTCGGCTCTATTCACCTGCAGTGTCTTGCCTTTAATATTTATATTTCTCAAGCCTTTAATAAAGCATGCTTTGGGTTGGCAAGGCTGTGGAAACCCTGCTGAACGAGCAAGTGTCTGCAATCAGACGAGTGTGTTTCCAAAGGCTCAGGATGCTCCTGCTCGTCCGGGTCGGGTATCTTGGCACTCGGTGTCTGGCGGCAGACGCGACAGACGGTCTCCTCGCATGCTGCTGTCTGGCTCTTTAAACTCCTCACCTCGTTTGCATCGTCAGCACACTAAACACTGTACCATGCCATTTCCAGATATCAGGGCATATAAACATCATACAGATACGAACACATCATGTTTTTTGGTTTATTTAGGGAAAGTTGGGACATTTTTTGCAATTGAAATCACAGGGTAATATAATAATTTGTGATAATTTAAATTGAAATTTATGCATGAATAAATAATATTTCCATTGATGTATGGTTTGTTATGATCGGACAATATTTGTCTGAGATACAACTATTAGAAAATCTGGAATCTGAGGGAGCAAAAAAAATCTAAATATTGAGAAAATCTCCTTTAAAGTTGTTCAAATGAAGTTCTTAGCAATGCATATTACTAATCAAAAATGAAGTTTTGATATATTTACGGTAGGAAATTTACTAAATATCTTCATGGAACATGATCTTAATATCCTAATGATTTTTGGCATAAAAGAGAAATGTATAATTTTGATCCATACAACGTATTGTTGGCTATTGCTACAAATATACCTTAAGACTGTTTTTGTGCTCCAGGGTCATATATGGTAACATTATAAACGGCATATCATGTTTTCTGGACAGATACTAGAGTAAGATAATGATCATTTAATTTTGCATGGAAATTCCCTGTTATGACAATCATTCAGGAATGTCAAGCACCACAGTGTACTCCAGTAAACGATGATTGTCGTCATCTAAAGTAAAGCAGATGCAACACCAACATCAGCTCCAGAAGAAGAGAAATCAGAGCTTCAGCTGTATGTTTTATGCAAACGAGTCGTGCATGATAAACAGAGACGAATGCATGTGTGATGTGAGAGAACCACGCCTGCAGAACTCCACATGAACATCACCTGTGATCAGCAGCTTTACTCCACGCACCTGGATCTTCGCGTGCAAGCAGCAGAAATGCAGTGTGTGTGAAATCGCTAATGCATGAGCACAAACACACGACGAGCAGAAGGAAGAACGCAGCGATCAGCTGACAGCAATCGGTCAATAATCAATGTGAAACGCGATCGGATGATAGATGCATGAAACGCGTCGCTGAACGCAGACTCACCGGCGAATATCGCGCACGAGCGTCTGCTTCTCTTCTGAGGGCCTGGGCTCCGGTTTGTTCCGAGCATGCAGCTGCTGTGGGTTTGAGATCAGACAGAGCGAATCAGGCCTGTGGATGAAGACGAACTGAAATGAGATGAAAATGTCGCTGCGCTCGAGACTCTAGCGCTTCCACTCCGGTCCGCTGCAGCCCCGGTGACGTCACGCGCTGGGCCGCGTCCTCGAGACGATTTGTTTGTTTGTTTGTATTGTTGTTGACTTTTTGTGCAAAAATGCAGATGTTATCGTTTATATTTATTTTATTGGTGATTAGATGCGGTAGTCCGCCCAGTAACTTCTGTAGGAAACATGATCATTATTCACAAATGAAGGTCAGAAATGTTGTTATTGATGCATCATGTACTGTACATTTGATCATTTGTGTCCAGAAAACATATTTCTTTCCTTTATTTTGGAGCTGACCTTCTGTCAGTTTTTAATGTTAAGTCTTTGCTTTTAATATCACAAATCAAAATATTGTAAGTACAAACTTCCACTTTTATCCCGAAATAAGAAATCCAGGAGTACCCTGAAAAATAAATTAATAATTTAATATGTGATTCATGTTTGCATCTCCTGGCTGTACTCAGTTCTGGGTGTTTGTAATAATAATAATAAACAGTGACATCATATTTTTAATTAAACAATTAAATAATTTATTTCAGAAAGCGATGCTGCAGTTACACTAATAGAGAGATGTTTGTTTTACAAAAGGACTTGTAAATAAATTGTATTTATTTGTTTACTTCACCTTGTATGCTTACTGTAATTTAATATTATTAAACACTTGATATTCATATTGATTTAACAGTATTTCTGTATTTATAATATTTAAACTACGTTCTGTTTAATAAAATGTTAGAATACTGTGAGTGTACTCAACTTCACTGAATAAATAACTCTGAATCCGAGTCTCAAATAGACTTTAAATCATTCTTAACTCTAAACATGTTCTATTACTGATTTAATATAAGGTAACTACATGTTCATTAAAATAAGCGAACCAATCAGACGCTCGTTAGTCACGTGACGCGGAAGTAGCGCTGGAGTGGAATCGCTCGACTCGAGAAAGTTCTTGGGCTCCAGCGCCGCCTCTGCGCACTGCGCATGCGCGAAAGCTCCACGCCACACCGCGTCGCTGAAACTCTTCACATCTGAATAGAAATCGATAACTTTCAGTTCAGAAATGCACCGTGTGAGGGCTCAACGGTGGCCTCTCGGTAAAATGAAAGCTTTAGATCACAGATTGGCCTTCGAGGGGTTTCCAGAGAGCAACAGCAGCACAAACACACTGCAAAAAATGATTTTCTTACTGAGTATTTTTGTCTTGCTTTCTAGTATAAATATCAAAAAAATTCTTCAATCAGGATGCATTCACTTGACAAGTAAAATGACTTGAGATATTATGTCTATTTTCCTGAAAAAATACATAATATTGCAGTTTCTCTGATGCCTTTGTGAAAAAATCATCCAAATTTTCTTAGTTTTTTGCTTAAAACAAGCAAAAATATCTGCCAATGGGGCAAGAAAAATTATCTTAATTCAAAGACTAAACAAGATTGTTTTTAAAATTTGTAAATTGATTAAAAAAAATAATAATGACACATTATATATATATATATATATATATATATATATATATATATAAATGTGTCTTTTTTTAATCACAATTTGAATCACAAATTGTGTGAATCAAAAATATATATCAAAATAGATAGTTATACATATATATATACATATGCTATATATTCAAAAACTCAATCTGAATTAAATTAATAACAGAAAAGTAAACTGAAATCAACATTCTTTTCATATTTCCCTCCTCAAAACCTATTGTTTTTATCTCTGGAATTATAAAATGAGTGAGTGCTTAATTAATTTAATATACTGACACTCACTGTTTCAAACTCGAATTCTGACAACAAAAAGATGAGTTAATTACAGCACAAACACCTTTATAAGATACTGCCCTCGGGTGTGAGTGTGTTTGTGGCCAGCAGAGGGCGACAGAGCGTCACTGGAATAATGAAGAAGCCCATGTTTCTGTAATCACGCATGCTTATTCTACTTTTATTTTCATTTGATATCCTGTTTTACTTGGTAATTTGTCACACCTACAGAAGTCAAATTAATTTCAAACATAAAAAAAAACAATTACTTTTACAATTGAATTAAGCTTTAAGTTAAAGTTTTAGTTTTATTAATTATTTCAATAAGTAATTTATTTCAAGTAACAATTTTTTATGGTTTTATATAATAACCCTGGTTCATATATAATCACAATTGCAATGAATTTAATGAGAAACATAAATTCGGGCCACACTTTTGAATGGATATGTACATACAATATTTAATAGCTGAGACTTTTATTCAATCATAAATTTAGGTAAAATTTGACATTAATGCATATTTTAGACACTGTAACTGTTCAGCATTTCTATGAACTTTTACACAATTTCTAACCACCTTTACAAGCCATTGGAAATGAACGACTGAATAAAGTATCTCAGAACTGCATGCATCATAATGGTAAGCTTTCATTAGTTAACTGCACTAGTTAACACAAACTAAACCAGTGAATGTTAATTCAGAATTTACCAATGCAATATCAAAACATGTGTTAATATTGTTTAATGGACCTGAGCTGATATGAACTAACAACGGTCAGCTGTATTTTTATAAAATAACATAAACAAAGATGTGTTGCTCTTGATTAGGTAATGCATTACTAATGAAAGCTTATTGTAAAGTCAAATCATTATAATTATAAAAGAATGAGCTACACGTTTAAAATAGCTTCAGATGGAGTTCACAAACGTGAATGAAGAACAGAATCAGAAGTTTATTCTCACTGACACAGTTTTAGCACCTGAATGCAGGACAAACAGCAAGATGACATAACAGAGAGAGAGACATAGAGAGAGAGTGAGAGAGAGAGAGACATAGAGAGAGAGTGAGAGAGAGAGAGACATAGAGAGAGAGTGAGAGAGAGAGAGAGTGATGTCGTGCTAAGGCAGGATATGTTATCTCAGGTCTGTCTGTATCTCCACACCCCAAAGCTTTTATCACACCTGCACAAAAGAAGGTAATACATCACCACACACACTCACTCACTCACTCACACACACACACACACACGGATGATAAGAGTTTCATGTAACCATCAAGCAACAAAATGTTCTGATCCACACTTGATGACCAACACACACCTTCACTGATGACCCTGAGAGAACACACACACACACACACACACACACACACACAGACCGATGCATGCCTGCTCTGCCACACACTCACACACACACCCACACACACACTCACACACACCCACAGAGGCGTGCGGATACACACGCAAGGCCGAACCTGCTCGACAGGGTGATGCGCAGCGGGCCAGCGCCGTAAAATAAACTGTTCTGGAAGCAAATTCTTCAAGCGTGACAACAACAGCTACACCAGAAACTAATACGACTGTGCTGGAGCCACACACACACACACACACACACACACACATTTAAATATTTTATTTTGATTTTAGATAAGCTTTAGTAATTTTGTAGTTTTTTCAATTTTTTCCCATTTTAATTTCAAATTAGAATTTTACTTCAATTTATTTTATATTGTGTTTTTAATATTTTATATTAGTTTTTGTTTTTATATATTATATTTTATTATAAATATATATATATATATGCCCTTATAAGTAAAAAATAAATACATAATAATGTATTTTAGTTTATTTCTACACTATAACACATGCCTACATTTGCATATTTTAGTACTGAGACCTGAAACAAACTCAAATGAATACGAATGCTTCTGACAACACAAGTTGAATTTCATGTATGGCTGCATTACAGACTGAATAATTACATTATGCATTATGTACATTTATGCATTTAGTAGATGCTTTCATCCAAAGCGACTTGCAATAGAGAAGCATATGCAATTAATCACAGAGCAAACAATATTCATCATGTGCAAAGAAAGCTGTGTCAGAGACTGTGTTTCTGGACGGAGCAGCACTGTTTACGTAAATCTGTGTGTGTGTGTGATGTGCATTGTTTGTTCATGCACTTGCACGGCTGTGGAATTGTTTATGTAAAGTGTGGCACAGTGAGGAAAGGATAATTACAGAGTGAGACAGGACAGGATTACGGATGCCAGCCGAGCAGAGTCAGACTTGTTCAGCCTGTAGTGAATGTCTGTCTGTCTCTCTCTGCTGGGCGGTGCGCACCACATACGAGCCAAAAAACAATGCACAATATCATTTATTTGGCTATCCTTTCATGCAGGTAAAGGATATCTGTCTGTGACGTCACTGTGGCCCACGATTCCCAGCATCTGCATGACATGAACAGAAACCAAATGACTGGAAAATTATCACTTGTTGCTTGAAAAATGGTTTTGCATTTGATACAAAAAACAATGCACTGCAAAAATAAAACATGCATTTAACTGCAAAAAATAATGTGGCAAACAAAACCCAACTTTTTTTCTCTGCAACGGATGTTTATGTTGCAATGCATTAACATGGAAGTGATCACTTTTATTGTTTTTTCTACAAGAATTGCAATTATTGGGTTTTATTTACCAACCCTGCAATACAGGTTTGTCTTTCGAAGTGCTTGAATTTTTAAAAATAGCACCAAAAAAGGCAATTTTACAAGGTTGTAATGAAGGCAACAAACAAATCTCATTCACAATGGAAAACTGAAGGCTGAAATAAACTGTGCAAAGGCACATGAATGCAAACTTCACTGCAATCTGAAATTTGTCTAACTGCAATTTATAATGCAATGCATGAGTTTATTTCTACTGTATGCTTGCAATGAATTTTTTAATTTTTTTTTTTTTTCATTTTTCAATTTTCATTGTGGCATGGGGACATAACGTCTCCATTCCCTCCATCAGGGAACGAGGGTTACATACGTAACCGAGACGTTCCCTATCTGTCGGTCACTACGAGTTATGTTGTGACGACATTAGGGGTCTATGGTAAGCGCCACAACCTGATCCCCCTCACATCCTTGTGGCATGCAGATGTTGACAAGCTAGCGTGTGTCAGACAAATGCCATGCAAAAGGTCGCAACCTTCCCATCGCCCCAGCGCAAATTCGCTGACCTTGGTACCCGCAGGGACCAGAGGTGAGTACATCACTGCTGGAGATGGCCAAGCCGCTGTTCCTTTCCCCACAGAAATCGGAAGGGATTTATGACCTTCAACGAAAGATAGCTTCAAGTCTTTCCTATTTGTTGTTACAGCTTGGCAGGAATGACAGGGAACCTTCCGGAGAAGGGCGCTACGGAGGCCACATCCTGCCTGTAGGGAGGTGACATGTGGAGACACTGATATGGACTGACCCAGGCCTGGGGCAGTACTACATATGACTGGACTCTGTGGCAGATCCTACCTAGGTGTAGGGAGGAGGGCTGCCAGCAGAGCCTGACAGAGTACTCTGTCAAAGGGAAGACACGGGTTTACCAAGAAGGAAACCTTACCGTGGAACAATACACATATGTGATTACCCGAAGGGAATCAAGCCATATGGACACCTAGCCCAGTCCAGGGGCTGACTGGAGACCTGGGCAAGCTAACACCAGTACTGGGCCTGGCGTCAGACTGCTCCGCCCAGCCTGACTGCCAGGGGTGCTGGAGGAACTCCACCAGGGTTCACCGTCCAGGGAACTAAACTGGAGGAGGAAAAAGGCGCTCGTATCCCCGGGTGAGGGGGAATGGCGCAGCAAGCGTGACACCGGCCAACTCTTCCCGCCACTTAACTGTTACCCAACACATGGGAAGAAACTTGCTCAATGCGGAGACTGTAAAATCTCGCGAAGGTGTTCGGTGTTGCCCAACCCGCAGCTCTACAGATGTCTGCCAAAGAGGCGCCAACACATAGGTGGAGGCAACACTCTGTGTGGAGTGAGCCCTCACCCTGAGGGGGCACGGCTCGCCTTGGGATTGGTACTATCCAGTGGGCCAACCTCTGCTTGGAGACAGCCTTCCCTTTCTGCTGACCTCCATGGCAGACAAAGAGCTGCTCAGAGCTTCTGAAGCTCCAGGTGCGGTCCACGTATATGCGCAGTGCTCTTACGGGACACAGCAACGCCAAGGCTGGGTCTGCCTCCTCCGAAGGCAGTGCTTGCAGGTTCACCACCTGATTGCGGAAGAGCGTGGTGGGAACCTTAGGCACGCATCCAGGCCGGGGTCTCAGGACAACGTGAGAGGAGGCCGGCCTGAACACAAGGCACTCTTCGCTTACTTAAAATGCTTGGAGGTCCCGACCCTCTTGATGGAAGTGAGCGCGGTCAGGAGCGCTGTCTTAGCAGACAGGAACTTCAGCTCAACTGAATCCAGCGGCTCAAAGGGACCCCTCTGAAGTCCAGCCAGGACTATAGAGAGATCCCAGGAGGGCACCAAGGGTGACCTAGGAGGATTTAACCTCCTGGCACCCCTCAGGAACCTCACGATGAGATCGTGCTTTCCCAGGGACCGGCCGTCCACTGCATTGTGATGGGCCGCAATAGCAGCCACATACACTTTCAAGGTGGAGGGCGACAGCCTGCGCTCCAACCTCTCTTGCAGGAAAGAAAGCACTACTCCAATCGTGCATCTTCGGGGGTCTTCTCGACGAGAAGAACACCAGTTTGCGAACAGACTCCACTTCAGTGCATAGGCTTGCCTAGTTGAAGGAGCTCTAGCCTGAGTGATGGTGTCCACCACAGCCTGTGGTAGGCCACTCAAGTCTGCCGCGTCCCATCCAGAAGCCACACATGGAGGTTCCACAGATCTGGACGCGGGTGCCATATGGTGCCAAGCCCCTGAGAAAGGAGGTCCTTCCTCAGAGGAATGCGCCATGAAGGGGCTGTCACGAGGAGCATGACTTCCGGAAACCAGGTCCGGGTGGGTCAATATGGCGCAACCAACTAGACCTGCTCCTCGTCCTCCCTGACCTTGCACAGAGTCTGTGTGAGCAGGCTCACTGGGGGAAACGCATACCTGCGCAGAGCCCGAGGCCAGCTGTGTGCTAGTGCGTCTGTGCCGAGGGGGGCCTCAGTCAGGGAGTAATACAGCTGGCAGTGGGAGGACTCGTGGGAAGCAAACAGGTCTACCTGAGCTTCCCCGAATCGACTCCAAATCAGCCGGATAGTCTCGGGATGGAGTCGCCATTCTCCGGGGAACGTGAGCTGTCGTGAGAGCGTGTCAGCTGCACGATTGAGCTCCCCGTAATGTGGACGGCACGCAGCGATTTGAGCTGTGTCTGACTCCAGAGGAGGAGATGGCGGGCGAGCTGTGACATGCGGCGTGATTGTAGACCTTGATGTACGAAACAGCCGCAGTGTTGTCCGTACAGACCAACACATGCTTGCCTAACAGCAGTGGCCGTAACTGCCTCAAGGCCAGATGCACTGCCAGCAGCTCTAGGCAGTTGAGTTGATGTGCCAAAGCAGTCGAGGCCCTGTCCAGAGCCTGAGGCTGCCTGCCCATTGCATGTAGCGCCCCAGCCCATGCTGGAGGCATCTGTTGTGACAACAACATGCCGGGACACTTGTTCTAAGGGCACCCTGGCCCGTAGAAATGCAAGGTCTGTCCAGGGGCTTGAAAGAGCGGCGACACGATTGCGTGATGGTCACACGATGTGTACCGCGGCGCCATGCCCATCTCGGAACTCGTGAGTGTAACCAGTGCTGAAGTGGTCTCATATGAAGCAACGTGACTGCGGCTACGGATGCCATATGCCCCAGGAGCCTCTGAAACTGTTTCAGCGGAACCACTGTCCTGCCTCTGAAGGAACTCAGGCAGTTCAGCACTCATTGGGCGCGCTCGTCCGTGAGACATGCCGTCATACTCACAGAGTCCAACTCCACACCGAGAAAAGAGATTCTCTGCACAGGGGAGAGCTTGCTCTTTTCCCAGTTGACCCGAAGCCCCAACTGGCTGAGGTGCCGGAGCACCAGATCCCTGTGACCACACAACTGTTCTTGCGACCGGGCCAGGAGGAGCCAGTCGTTGAGATAGTAGACGCCCTGAGACGTAGACGTCCTAGAGGATCCTGACGCCCACTTCCCGTAATGGGGCAAGGGCGCCCTCCACAACCTTCGTGAAGACACGGGGAGATAGGGAGAGCCCGAAGGGGAGGACCCTGTACTGCCATGCCCGCCCCTCGAACGCGAACCGTAGGAACGGTCTGTGTTGAGGAAGGATGGAGACATGAAAGTAAGCGTCCTTCAGGTCGATCGCTGCAAACCAATCCTGGGACTGGATGCACTTGATAATGCGCTTCTGTGTCAACATCTTGAACGGGAGCTTATGCAGGGCCCGTTTCAAGACTCGCACATCCAGGATTGATCAAAGGCCACCACCTTTCTTGGGCAAGATGAAGTAAGGTCTGTAAAACCCCTGCCTCATCTCGGCTGGAGGGACCGCCTCGATTGCATCCTTTGCCAGGAGGACAGCAATCTGCTCGTTCAAGACAGGTGCAACTCGGACTGCCATCGAAGTCTCGAGAATGCCACTGAACTTGGGAGGTCGCCTGGTGAACTTAATCGCATAGCCGAGTCAAATTGTGCGAATGAGCCAGCAGCGCAAGCCACGCCCCCAGATACCGTGCAAGTGGCACCAAAGGAACAACCGACGTACCCGCAGTGGTGCAGCGAAGGGGAGTAAGGCTGGATGGAACAGAAGGTGGTGCGTTCTGACTCATCCCAGCCGAACTCCCTGAGTCCCTGGGGGGACTGGCTAGAGGTGCGCGGGGAGGCACTCTGTCCCCAAACCGCACTCTCTTGGCTGCTGGCAAGATGGGTCGCGGGCAAGAGTGAGGAGGCAGCGAGCCATAACTCGTAGTGACCGACAGATAGGGAACATTCAGATACCTAAACTTGCATAGCTTTAAAATGGCATGAAATGGAAGTTGCAACCAATTGTACTACCACATATTGTGTTGTATTTCTGAGTGAAATTAATATTAATCAAGAAGTATAAATAAACTGGGACTTGATTTTATCCGTCAGTTGTTGGTTGTATTGTGAAACGTGAGCGGCATGCACTGGAACAGAGGCAGATATGAATTTGACAGGCTTTACTGCAGATACATGTGTCAAAAATGTCAAGTGAGCATATTGCAGGAAGAGTAAATTATGACATTTTGATGAAAGAATATGAAGGTTTAAAAAAACTAAATGCATGGATGAACTGTTCACAATAAAACCAGGAACATGCATTAAGAAAATAAAAGAGTCAGTTTTACTTTCATGTTTTAAACATGTCTAGTGTTGCACTGCATTATATTCTGGTGTTTCTCTTCATAGAGAGCGACAGCATAATAGACACATTTATATTAGATTTTTTTTTATGTGTATATATTTCATTTTGATTTTATTTAAAGATTTAAGAATTATTTTATTTTTATTATTTTATTTTTTTCATAATTTTAGCTAGCAATTTTGTTTATATATTTTGTCTATATATTTCCTTTTACTGTAACTTTGTGTATATGTGCGTGTTGTGTGTGTGTGTACGTACGTCTTAATGTGGGTGTGTGTAAGTGTGTGTGTGTCGATGTGTGTGTGTGTGTATATGTGCGTGTTGATGTGTGTGTGTGTGTGTGTGTGTGTGTGAATGTATATATGTGCGTGTTGATGTGTGTGTGTGTGTGTGCGTGTTGATGTGTGTGTGTGCACGTGCGTCTTGATGTGGGTGTGTGTAAGTGTGTGTGTGTGTATATGTGCGTGTTGATGTGTGTGTGTGTGTGTGTGTGTGTGTGTGCGTGTTGATGTGTGTGTGTGTACATGCGTCTTGATGTGGGTGTGTGTGTATATATGTGCGTGTTGATGTGTTTGAGTGTGTTTGTGTGTGTGTGTGATCAGTAGCACATACTCTCAGAGTGTAAATATTTAAATATATAAATATTAAATTATAATTGTGTAAAAATGTAAATATTTATTGGTTTCCAGGGCCGCTGAGTAGCGAGTGCTTTAGTGAAACAGCAGGGTGTCACAGAATCACATGTGAATGAGAACACAGATCTGTGCAATAGTTTGGTGTATTTCATGCCAGCAAACACCTGACAGGTGCGGGCGTGGTCTGCTGCGACACAGCCTTCACACGCTAACTCATTCTTAAATCTGGGCTGCCAGGCCTCGGGCAAAACACGCCGCTCTCTCTCTCTCTCTCTGGCTGTCTGTCTCTCGGCCTGTTTTTTTAGGCCTGGGCTCGACTTGAACACAATCATCAGTGAGGTTTGGCTGCTGCTGTCTGGTATGTGCACATTCAGCCAGGAGTTTGTTCCCAAGAGCCGATCAATAGGATCTAAATTCCCATTGTAACGCTGTTTATGTGAATGTTTTCATGTGCTGCTGTCAGCAGAGAAATTATTTTTACACTTAATGTTTATAGTATAAATCATGTTTCTACATAAAATATTGTTGCTTACAAAAATATACTAGTTATACCATGTTTATTTTATTTTATTTATATTTTTCCTCATTACTTTATTTGATTTTAAATTGTTTTCCCATTTTCATATGGACTTAAATTTCCCCTCCTTTGATTTTATTTTATTTTTCCTTTTTTTGTATTATTATATATTTCACACAGAACAAATTTTCTCTTCATTTATTTCATTTAATTTAATTTAATTTAATTTTATTATTTTATTGGTAACACTTTAGAATAAGGTTCCATTTATTAACATTAGTTAATGTATTAACTAACATGAACAAACAATGAACAATGCATTTATTACACTATTTATTAAACTTTGTTAATGTTAGTTAATGAAAATACAGTTGTTCATTGTTTAGTCATGTTAGTACACAACACATTAACTAATGTTAACAAACACAACTTGTGAATTTAATAATGCATCAGTAAATGCTGAAATTAACATTAACTAAGATTAATAAATGCTGTAGAAGTATTGTTCATTCTTATAGGAGAGTAATACTCTTCACAAGCTGTTAAGTTAGTAAGTTATTTACAGAAGCATTAATTGTTTGTTTCATAATATATTGCACTGCAAGTCGCTGGTCCTTTTAGAAATGAACTGCTGAAGGTTACTGGAGTGCACAGTAGTCCTGAGGCGTGATAGCAGCGCTGTCTAAACTCTCTTAGCCTCGGGCGCTCAAACTCTACACCTTTGCTTCCTCTCTGGTTTACAAGCTCTTCGCATGCATATCCACCAGCGAGGAGCGCAGAACCGGCCGGACGAGTCCGGAGATGTCAGGGTGTAGCCTCAGGGTCCTGCTGCTGCTCTTGCGTGAGGACGATCTCTTTATCTCTGAGACGCTAATGACCCTCCATCTGGCCCCTGACAGTCGGCATCTTCACGAGCGGCTCTTCGCACGCGTTTAACGTGTCTCCTCAGGCGATGTGTCCTCTAGAGGACACAAGGTCAGCTGCAGATCACACAGGAGAGTCTCATAACACATTGATTGCAATTATGACTTTTCTCAGAATTGCAAGTTTATATCTAAAAGTTAGAATTTTGAGGCATACACTCAGAAGTGTGAGATGTAAACTCACTATTGTGAGAAAAAAGTCAGGGTTGTGAGATGAAAAGGTTGCAATAACCTTTTTTATTTTTTTCTTCCATTTTAAAAATAAAAGAATCGTGAAATGTAAAGTCAGAATCACGAGATATAAAGTCAGAATCACGAGATTTAAAGTCAGAATCACGAGATATAAAGTCAGAATCACGAGATTTAAAGTCAGAATCACGAGATGTAAAGTCAGAATCACGAGATGTAAAGTCAGAATCACGAGATGTAAAGTCAGAATCACGAGATGTAAAGTCAGAATCACGAGATGTAAAGTCAGAATCATGAGATGTAAAGTCAGAATCATGAGATGTAAAGTCAGAATCATGAGATGTAAAGTCAGAATCATGAGATGTAAAGTCAGAATCATGAGATTTAAAGTCAGAATCACAAGATGTAAAGTCAGAATCACGAGATGTAAAGTCAGAATCATGAGATGTAAAGTCAGAATCATGAGATGTAAAGTCAGAATCATGAGATGTAAAGTCAGAATCGCGAGATGTAAAGTCAGAATCACGAGATGTAAAGTCAGAATCATGAGATGTAAAGTCAGAATCATGAGATGTAAAGTCAGAATCATGAGATGTAAAGTCAGAATCATGAGATGTAAAGTCAGAATCATGAGATTTAAAGTCAGAATCACAAGATGTAAAGTCAGAATCACGAGATGTAAAGTCAGAATCATGAGATGTAAAGTCAGAATCACAAGATGTAAAGTCAGAATCACGAGATGTAAAGTCAGAATCACAAGATGTAAAGTCAGAATCACGAGATGTAAAGTCAGAATCATGAGATTTAAAGTCAGAATCACGAGATGTAAAGTCAGAATCACGAGATTTAAAGTCAGAATCACGAGATTTAAAGTCAGAATCACGAGATTTAAAGTCAGAATCATGAGATGTAAAGTCAGAAATGTGAGATGTAAAGATGCTATAGAGTCTAGAGGCTGGTCGCATCTTTAGCAGTATGTTGCTTAGAAAAACACTGAAAAAGCAGCACAACAGAATGCAAACATGTGTTCTGCATGATCTGACTACATGAGGTCAACGGATGCAGCTTGTCTACTGGCATCAGATGCATTTCTCTGCGTTACATAAGATGAGCTTGTAAGAACAGAGACAGGGAGATTTGCTTTATGAGCAACTGCAGGGCTCAAATTACCTTCTTTAACTGTTCCTAAATGACAGAATGATGGTGTTTATATAAAGGTAGAAAGGGAAATGTTTAATGACACGTCCTCTCACAGCTGCTCTGTCGGTTTTCATTGCAGATGCATGTCGTAACGTGTAATATCAGTTGCACACACACCGTTGCGTTATGCAGGAGATCAGCGTCCAAGTAGCTGTCATAAATAAGGAAAGCCAAACATGCAGAAATAACATGTCAAAGAATCAACAAGCTGCAAGAAGAGACCTGCGTCTGCTTTTGTTTATTAGTGGGCTTTTAGGGGTCTCGCTCTCATCCCAAAGCGTGAGATGTTTTAGAAGTGTGATGTGACCATGCACGACAGGAGCTTTGCTACGCTTCATTTTCTTCCAAAGGGATCATAACCCGTGCAATATCTTTTCCTTTGTGTAATCAAATCAATGGTCATTTTAATCTGGTGATATAAGCATCTGTATGAGCACCCTTTCCCCCGCCATCCACTGCCCCTGGGCATCTATCCTTCTGACTTGAAGTAAAAACTACTCAGGGACACCAGCAGAAGTTATGAAAGAGCTTCTAACAAAGCAAAAAGAGCCACGACAGTCTGCCAGAAGGTAATTATCCAGAATGAACAAAAGCTTCAGCTGCCAAAACTTCACTGCAGTTTTCATAAACAGTTGCACATTGAGTCATTCCTCAACATTGGTAACATGGCTTTGTCAGTATACACTACTGTCTCTTCTGCTCACCGAGGCTGCAGTAAAAACTGAAATATGTGACCCTCATTTTTTGCGATTTACTGATTTCTACATACAACCCGAATTCCAGAAATGTTGGAACATTTTTTTAATTTGGATAAAATGAAAACAAAAAGACTTTCAAATCACATGAGCCAATATTTTATTCACAATAAAACATAGATAACATAACAAATGTTTAAACAGAGAAATTTTACACTTTTATCCACTAAATGAGCTCATTTCAAATTTGATGCCTGCTATAGGTCTCAAAAAAGTTGGAACGGGGGCAACAAAGGGCTGAAAAAGCAATACATTTTGAAAAGATTCAGCTGGGAGAACATCTAGCAACTAATTAAGTTAATTGACATTAGTTGTGTAACATGATTAGCTATATAAGGGATGTCTTAGAGAGGCAGAGTCTCTCAGAAGTAAAGATGGGCAGAGGCTCTCCAATCTGTGAAAGAGTGCGTAAAAAGATTGTGGAATACTTTAAAAAAACGTTCCTCAATGTCAAATTGCAAAGGCTTTGCAAATCTCATCATCTACAGTGCTTAACATCATCAAAAGATTCAGAGAAACTGGAGAAATCTCTGTGTGTAAGAGACAAGGCCGAAGACCTTTGTTGGATGCCCGTGGTCTTCGGGCCTTCAGACAACATTGCATCACTCATCGGCATGATTCTGTCATTGACATTACTAAATGGGCCCAGGAATACTTCCAGAAACCATTTTGGTAAACACAATCCACCGTGCCATCTGCAGATGCAAACTAAAGCTCTATTCATGCAAAAAAGAAGCCATATGTGAACATGGTCCAGAAGTACTGTCGTGTCCTGTGGGCCTAGGCTCATTTAAAATGGACTGTTTCAAAGTGGAAAAGTGTTCTATGTCAGACGAGTCCAAATTTGATATTCTTGTTGGATATCACGGACGCCGTGTCCTCCAGGCTAAAGAGGAGGGAGACCTTCTAGCGTGTTATCAGCGTTCAGTTCAAAAGCCAGCATCTCTGATGGTGTGGGGGTGCATAAGTGCATACGGTATGGGCAGCTTGCATGTTTTGGAAGGCACTATGAATGCTGAAAGATGCTGAAAAATCATCCTTCATAAGGCAAAGAACATTTTGTAAAAATGTAACCTTTATATCTATTTCGTGGCTGCCGTCGCATCATCCAAGTGGATGCTGCACACTGGTGGTGGTTGAGGAGAGACCCCCACATAATTGTAAAGCGCTTTGGGTGCACAGCAATACACATTAAAGCGTAAGGCCATGTCAAAGATAGAAATCATAGTGAAATTAATGTTTGAAATCAAACTTTGATGCTTGTTATCTCATAATTAGATTTTGAGACTTTAGCCTGGATTTCACATGGTCACATATAGTTCATATATTGATCACATATAGTGATCTGCAGCTGTATTTTCAGCATCGTTACTCCAGTCTTCAGTGTCACATGATCTTCAGAAATCATTATAATATACTGATTTACTGCTCAACAAACATTTCTGATTATTATCAATGTTCAAAACAGTTGTGCTGCACAATATGTTTGTGGAAACCATGATGTATTTTATTTGGGATTCACAGATTAATAGAAAGTTCAAAACAACAGCATTTATTTAAAATATAAATAGTTTGTAAAATATACATTAATTTACTGGCACCTTTGATTAATTTATTATAGAAGCTTGTTTCTGATAAAGAGAAAGGCAGATGCAACTTTTCATCTCACAATTCAGTCAATTCTAATTTTTTTTAAAGTTACAATTGTTAGATATAAACCCAGAATTGAGAGATATAAACAGATTTATTGCTATCATCTTGCCATTTTGATTTTAACCTTGCAATTCTCAGTTTAATTCTCACAATTCAGGCTTTTTCTCTCGCAATTCTGAGAAAAAAGTATTGCATAATTTAAAGTCTGACTTTTGAGATAAAACGCTGCAATTATACAGGCTTCTATAATTTAATGTGTTCTGATTTAATAAAAGCAGTAATATTTCTAGTGTACTTTAAAATAATTAGTGTTTAAGTTATGCATCACTAGTTATCTCACACTTCTGGATGAGATCAAACCTTTAACTCTGAAGCTTGTGTGTTCTCCAGATATGAACGATGCATCAAATCGTGTGTGTTGTTGTGGAGTGTGTGCTGAAGGTAAGTAATTATACAGTTTTCTTTAACTTCTCATCATTATTAGCCTCATCAATATCTTGTGAATCCCAAACATCTCTATCTGGAGCTCCAGAGGAACGTCTAAACCGTATTCTGTGATAATTGTATTTATGAGTTGTTTCTTCTTTGTTTATGTTGGCAGAAGCATGCTCGATAACAATAATAATGCATCCAAATACAAATATATGGCCTGTGTTGGTCGAAGCAGATCCGATTTGACCTCTAAAAGGCACCAGGCAAGGTTTGTCAATAGTCAGATGAGATTTTACCAGCTATTATTGTTGATTCCAGGTTGAAGATGAAGATCCGGATATGTTTCCATATTTAGGGAGATTTAAACTGACGGCTCTGAGATGTTATCTAGACGCAGCTACTCGCCCATATCAACAACGCTGTTATAAAGCCTTACAAGTGATTATCTGTGCAAATTTACATGCTATTTTTACACGTTTGCATTGCGGCAGCTACAGCTGTCTCTTGGGAATCGATGTCTATCAGCAGCTGTTTCTCCTCCTGAGGACTTACGGACGGTTGAGGGGGTTTTTGATTTCTTCATTGATCATAAGGGGAATTTCTTCTCGGCTTCTGAGCAGCTCAGAGTCGTTTTATTAACACTGACACAAAACACAACGCCTGCAGCGTTTCCTCCAAGCTGCATGAATTTCCTTGATGCCAACAACCTAAATGGTTATTTTAAATGGTTTAGTCATAGGCTGCAATTTGTTTTATTGACCAACCTTTTAAAATAATAGGTTTGATAACATTACTCGTACTAGTGATGGCAGACTCTGGCCTGTTTGAGCCAAAGTGTTTCATTTAAAGTTAATATTCAACAAACATTCCCATGTTCATGGTTTTCTGATGTTGGTTATTGATCAAATGACATGCAGGTAAACAAAATATTTTTTATATTTACATTATGTACATAAAAAAAAAAAATTCAGGAAGTTTTTTTTTCTCAATTTATTTCAATTGAATTAATTATTATTTATCTAAATGTTCATGGAAATAAAAACAAAATAAAAAGTAAAATTATTTTAGCTATATACGTATATATTCTATAAAATAAAAATTATAAAGGTAAATAAAAAAGAAAAATAACTATAATATTTCTATGTATTATATTACAAATATTATATAAATTATATTAATATTAATATATAAATTATATTAAAAATATTATATTTTTAATTGTTTTTAAAATATATTTTTTTTCATTTTATTTTCAAATAATCTAGCTATTGCTTGAAATAAAACAAATGTTTACAGAAATAAAGTAAATAAATAAAAGTAAACTTATTTTAGCTAGATACCAAGACAGCATTTCTCACTGTTTAGTTAAACTTAGTACTAAAGTACTAAAATAACTAAAACTAAATAAACTAAAATGAATAAATAGAATTAGTAAAAATGAAACATAAAAACCTAATAAAAATGGCAAAAAGAAAATGAAAAAAGAAAGTATTAAAATGTTAATTAAAACTTTTTTTAATAATTTTTTTAAATGATTAATTATTCTAATTATTTTAATTTGACATTTTATATATAATTAACATTTTTATCAACTCATAAACTCCAGTTTTGGAAATCCTGACTTGACAAACTCTTATAAATACAGAAATCATAAATCGTGAGCACGCAGGTCTGATGATACTGAACCTTTCATGAAAATTGGCAGCACTGAGAAAAATGAGGAGAATCTCGTGTGAAAGAATAACTTCATGATCTTCATCTGTTTCTTCATAATCACAGGACATCATTAATTTGGTGCACATGCAAATTATAATTTTTTGTTCTTTGATAACACTGTCAATTGTTCTTTCATTGGAACTTCAAGACGAGTTTTACAGCTCCTGAGGAAGAGAAAAGTGTCGTATCTTTAAACAATCACATGTTCTGTATGAGAACAATCTATGTGTGATGTGAAAGAGAACAAGAGACAGAGAGAGCTGTCAGCTACTGAAGCTTTGTCATTCACAAAAACCAGAGAGAGAGAGAGAGAGAGAGAGAGAGAGAGAGAGAGAGCGAGAGGAGAGAGAGAGAGAGAGAGAGAGAGAGAGAGAGAGAGAGAGAGAGAGAGAGAGAGAGAGAGAGAGAGAGAGAGAGAGAGAGCGAGCGAGGTTGAGCTGCAGTGGGAGTGTCAGCTTTAGTCAGTGGAGGCTTTGAAGTCTTAATAAATCTCACGACACACATTCTTCACCTGAACAGGAGCAAAGTACAGCAGCGGCAGTCACGGAACAGCATGTCCTCTTTCCCACCTTGATTTGTCTGTATATTCTGTACACTTCTCAGAAAGTGTGATGTCAGTCCCGTGTGTGTGTGTGTGTGTGTGTGTGTGTGTGTGTGACTCACAGCTGCTGTGGTGAAATTACACATTTTTTCAGAGGGAACATGAGATCATGCCGGTCAAATGGAACATGCTTCCGTATTTAAGTTTGTTTGGGACATTTATTGGTGCATTGTTGTTTTATCTTTTTTTCAGTGTAAATCATGATCTAATATTTGGACAAAAGCACCTTGAACCTCTTTATGCTCCACTTTAGACAATTATGGTGAGTAAACGATGACAGAATGATCATTGTTGGGTGAAGTTAAAGCAAGATTTTAAAAGACGGCAGTGAAAGAAGCATTAGTTCAAGGCAGGGTTAAAGAACTAAACTAAAATCATGGTTATTTGAAATAAGCATTAGCTGAAACAAATTGATAAAAACTTATGCTTTATTTCAGCTAGTGGCAACATTCATCATTTTGTTTAGTTTAATTTTAAATATTATAATAACTAAAAATAAACAAAAAAAATATAAATTAAAACAACATATTTTTAAAACAACTAAAAACAAGACAAAAAATAACAAAAAACACAACAACCACAAATGCATTATAAAAATGTATATATATATATATAAACTATTATAGTATATTAAAGGCAGTATTATTATAGTAAAATTATTACATTTGTCATTTTCATTTAGTTTAACTTAAAGTACTAAGATAACTAAAACTAAGTAAGCTAAAATCAATAAATAAAGCATAAAAGAATAAGAAAATCACTGCAAAAAAAAACATAAAAGCAAAAACAGGAAATCTAAATATTAGTAAAAACTATAATAGTACATCAAGCATACTAAAACAACACTGGTTCAAGTATTTTGCGTCATTTTTCAGTTCTTTTATTAAAATCTGTTGGATAGCTTGAAATGTAGGAACAGTTGTTAATTTTAGTATAATACTACACAGCTTTTTTATCAGCCCTATATGGTGCTTTATTTTGGTGTTTTATGGGGCAGGCGGTGTGTGTGCATGCTTATACAAGCTCTGTGTGTGTGTGTGTGTGTGTGTGTGTGTGTGTGTGCGTGTGTGTGTGTGTGTGTGTGTGCGTGTGTGTGTGTGTGCGTGACATGCTGTGAGGAGCAGCTTCTCATTATTGTTTCATTTTACATTCTGAACATGTGAATGTTTATGAGAGCAGTCTGTCCCTGAATAAACAGCCATGTTCCGCCTGCTTTATTCCCCGTGTGCACTATATAGGATGCACAGCTCGTGTTGACTGTGTATTGTGATGCATTCCTGTGCATTTAGTCATTTGGCTTTCTTTACATTAGCTGATAGAGAAACAAGTCGAGCCAATATAGTTTAACGAGAGGAAGCAATTTTCTTACCACACCTAGACGAGACTTCACCTGTTTCTGACAGCAACAATAGAATCCAGTTCATCTGTGGGATTTGCATAGAATATCAGAGACCCACAATAAATATTAATGTTTAAAACAGATTGCTCATATGGCTCGGGTCAGTAATTCACTGAGGGTTTTTCATCTGTCCGGTGAAAATGGTGCGACGGATTATTTAGTGAAGTAGCAGCAAACTTCCTCAACAGCACACATGATCTGAGGAATCATTCAGAGCCAGTTTTAAGGGTTAAGGGGTTGTTAAAGTGATAGTTCACCAATAATGATCATTCTGTCATCATTTGCTCACCCTCATGTCATTGCAAACATATGACTGACTTTCTTCTGTGGAATTTACTGCACTGCAAAAAAATTTAAACCTAAAAATAGTTCCATTTTGAATTTGGAAGCCTATTTCTGCCACAGAATAAATATATTAAAAGTGTAATTGCGACTTTTGAAGTTTATATCTTGCAATTCTGCATTTATATCTGAAAGTTTGAATTGTGAGATAAACAGTCATGATTACCTTTTTTTTTTTTTATTCCATTGTGGAAACTGGCTTCTATAAAATAAAATAAAATAAAATAAAATAAAATAAAATAAAATAAAATAAAATAAAATAAAATAAAATAAAATAAAATAAAATAAAATAAAATAAAATAAAATAAAATAAAATAAAATAAAATAAAATAAAATAAAATAAAATAAAATAAAATACTGAAATGTATTTATTTAATTTAATTTAATTTAATTTATCTGTACAATAAAGATAATGGTGTCCAATGTTGTTTGGACCTCAGTGTTTTCAAAATTGCAAATGCAAGATATTTTTCTTGTAATTGAGAGTTTTACCTCGTAAATACCTCGTAATTCTAACTTTTATTTCTTAAAATTCTTATCTAGTAATTCTTAAGTATATATATATATATATATATATTGTTTTTTTCCCTTTGTTTGTTCAATTGATTGTTTATTGTTTTTGTTGCGCGAAAAAAAACATTTATTGTGACTTTTTATATCAAAATTCTAATATTTTAAATTCTCACTATTGCAAGTTTTATCTCACAATTCTGACTTTTTAATGTAAGAATTCTGAGTTTGTTTTCTACCATGAAATAAAAAAAGTCATAGTGACTATTTATACCACAATTCTGTTTTTTTGTTTGTTTGTTCAGAATTGTGAGATGTACATTTAGAATGGAGAAGAAAGAATTGTGAGATAAAAAGTTACAATTACCTTTTTTTTTAATTCTGTGGCAGAATTGTTGTAATCACTGTGAGCGCTCGTAATATTTTAGTAGTTAATCATCTCTTCATCTCTCTGCTTCTCATCCATAGTTAAGCATCATTAAAAATGATTTCCTCCATCAGGCAGAGTTTTGTTCTTTTTACACGCATGAAATAATAAATCATACCGTCTCTACAGACTGTTATTGAGCTCAGGCAGGTTTTGATCTCGTCTTCATTTTCGTGGTTCTGAAGACCAAAGGCTCTCGACAGCCTCGGGCTCAACAGTAGCACATGGGCATCATTTTCTCAACTTTATGTTTATAATTAAAGACAAGCTTTATTGGCAGTTGGCTGTTGCTCTATTTCTAGTTGGAAGCGAGTCAAAGTAGAATCAGCAGTTAGAGTTTGATTGACAGGCCGATGGAGCTGACGGCACATTTCTATCACACACCTTGACGAGGCACTGACAGACGACAACACAATAAAACCTGTGAATTACACACACGCAGGACCTCAGATGCCCTCGACCCTCGTGGCCTTCTTTAGTCAACCTTTTACGGCCTTTGGTATCGGTTTTAATAGACTTTTAGAAACTTTGTGCAAATGCAAGAGGAGGAGGAAAAGAGACTGTGAGAAACAGTGTGGCATCTGTGGCTCTGTGCCACCTGACTGAGAGAGAGACATAGAGAGACATAGACATAGAGAGAGAGAGAGAGAGAGAGAGAGAGAGAGAGAGAGACATAGAGAGAGAGAGAGAGAGAGAGAGAGAGAGAGAGAGAGAGAGAGAGAGAGAGAGAGAGAGAGAGAGAGAGAGAGAGAGCTGCCCGCGGTGACAGCAGTTTATACAGAACCTGGGTTTATGTGGGAAAAAATCCCTTTATGCATCTCTCTGTTTGTAGATTTTCTTTCATTTAGTATTATCATTCAATATTTAGTGTCAGAGATTTGATCAGCAGTGATGCTTCATTTAACGCAAGACAGCACAGGTGCATAGAGTAAAAAATTAAGTACCACCAAATTTTCCCTGGAGTGAAAACTAAATATACTAACATTTATTTGAAATACATTTATTTTGTGCCAAGTATACTACAAATACATTTACATATTTATGTACTTAATAAAATACCCTGCGACTGTACTCTTTATATACTAAACTGGTACACTTAAAAGTCTGCTAAATTGGTACAACTCATTGTGTACTTAATGCACTTTAACAGTGTAAGTCCAAGATACACTGAAGTACACTTTAATATCTTGCATTTAATGACTGATATTATTCAAAGATCAGACAATTCTCATCAATAGTGATATTTAAACACTGTCACCAGCCCAGTCTCCACACTCACCTGTTCACGATCTCCTCGTTATTGCTCATCACCTTCTGATTCCTCGCACCTGCTGCACCTCATCAAGCCCGTCTATATCTGCTCTCTCTCAACGCTCCCTTCTTCTCTGGTCTACAGTACACATACCTGAACCAAGCCAGACCCCTTTGTACTTACCTGTGTGTTTCCTTACTGCAGAAGTTCCAGTTTCGCCATCGCTCCCCGGACTCCTGCAAGAGATCACCGTCAGTCACCGCAAGCGAAGCCATCAGGACCTTGTCATGTGCTTCACTCACTTCTCGTTTCCTCCTGGTTACTCCTCAGTCTCTTTCAAATAAATACCCTTGTGTATTTATATTAGGCTGAGATACAACTAAATAGAAATAAATATTTGGCTGAGATACAACTATTAGAAAATCTGGAATCTGAGGGAGCAAAAAAATCCAAATATTGAGAAAATCTCCTTTAAAGTTGTTCAAATGAAGTTCTTAGCAATGCATATTACTAATCAAAAATGAAGTTGGATTTATGGTAGTAAATGTACTAAATATCTTCATGGAACATGATCTTTACTTAATATCCTAATGAGCCAATTTTGATCCATACAATGTATTGTTGGCTATTGCTACAGATATACCTGTGCTACTCATGACTGCTTTTGTGCTCACAGTCACATATTTGACCTATACTTGGCATGAAATGCATTTTAAGTGTTACTTTTTTACTAGGGTTACCAGTTGATTAATTACAGTTTAAGACCCCAGTTTTGTAAGTTTTCTGAAGTGTTATGTTTAAATATAACACATTATCTATTAAAATATGCACTACTTTTTGTCTGAACATTGGATAAATTCAGGCTCAAAACTGTTTTGGATGATTCCTTTCCATTACTCTGAATGAGGATGTGTTATGGAAGCAAAATAGACCTCAAACACAACCACTAATAATGTAAAATAACATGAAGTAGCAGGTTATATTAACAAATGCAATATCAGCCTTTCCTTTTGGCTTTTTCATTCTCATAGCAGCACTTGAGGAAAAATATAACCTTTGTGAGAGACAAAACGAGCCTTTGGCATGACAGATACAAACAGTTTATCCAGGATTTGTGCTGACTTATTTTCGCTATGATCTATAACAATCCTGCAGGAATTATAATTACGCAAGCAAACAGCGGGATGTTTAAATCTCTGAGAGACGCATGTGCAAACCTGCAGGAAACCTATAAAAGTTATTACAATCACTCATCGTTTATCAATCACGCAAGACAATAAACACGTAAACAATACGATTTCCTGACTGGAACAGTCAAATTAACAGCTTTTATGTGTTTCCTGAGATATGCAGCAGCAGACAGACGGATACAACAATATTATATTATGATAATTCACTCAAACTCAATACAGTGACCTTCAGCTTGCTTCACACTTTCAATTAATTCTTCAGTTTTATTTGCATGTCCTCTGAGCAGCGACCTTAGTGTGCATGTACACACACACACACACACACACACAGACAGGCTGCTGTAAACGGACATCCTGTCTCAGACGGCTGAAAGGTTTGTTATGCTTGAGTGGGCTTCAGCGAGTTACTCAACACGGCTCTGGAGACGAGACCTGAGCGCCGGCCAAAAGCAACACTGCTCTTGCTGAGAGATGCCCGCTGCATTGTCCTTCCAGACCGCCAGAACCGGGCCAAAATCTCACACTAACACTGCGATCCAGACCGCTCTCATGCCCTGGGGAAGGAATTATTCTTGTGTAATATTCATATGGAAGGATTTTCTTGACCTGACCCAAAAAAATCACTTTATGCTCTTAAAAATAAAGGTTACAAATAGTTTTTTTTTCATAGCAATGCTGCAAGCATTTTCAGTGGTCTTTCAATTATAAAGAACCTTTTTGTGCATTGGAAAGCTTTCATGGATGTTAAATTCCAAGAAATAAACTTTTTTTTTTCATCCTTACCTCATTTGGTGTTCTTGGCCAAAAATGACCGGCCTTTTAAAAATTGTTCATAAATCTCACATTATGCTATATTATCATCTAGGATTCAAACTTATTTTCTATCAATCAGAACAGGTTTTGTGTTTCTTTTTGGAACTGACCGAGCATTCACTTCCATTTATGAGTGAAAAAACATTATTTGTGGATTATTTTGGCAATATTCACTCAAAAACTGGGATCAGTAAGGCCTTCTATCTTACGGATAGAAATACAAAACCTGTGCTAACTGACTGAAAACAAGTTGATAAAAATATTAAATCAAATCATTTGTGAGGAATTTAGCTTTTTTTTTTTTGTAGGCTGGTCATTTTTGAAATGCAACACGGTGTGGAAAAAAAAAGAACCCTGATAGTTCCCCAAAAAAGAACTATATACAGTATATACAGTGCCCTCCATAAGTACTGAAACAGTACAGACAAAATTGCTCTGTTGACTGTGGAGTCAAGACATTTGCAAATATGATTAAAAGATGAATATGAGACAAAACTACAGAATGTCACATTTTATTATTAGCCGTTTCAACACATACATGTTTTACCAAATAAAAAGAACAGCACTTTTAGAGTTCATCCCTCTATCTGATGAGAGCATAAGTATTGGGACAGTTGAACATAAGGCAGATATAAAAGATGAAAAGCTATTATTTAGTTGCAGATCCTTGCACACAATCACAGCAGTGAGTCTGTGACCCATAGACATCACCAGACTCTTGCTCTCATCCTTTCAAATACTTTTCCCAGCCTTTAATGCAGCCAATCCCAATCGATGCTTGTTTTGTGGAGTTTCTGCCTTTCCTCTCCTCTCCAGCTGCTGAAATTCATGTTCAATCAGATTTAAATCTGGAGATTGACTTGGGCAATCTAACACTTTCCATTTCTTTGCTCTTATAAACTCCTTGACTGAACTGGCAGGGTGTTTTGGGTCATTGTCCTGATGCAATATGAAGCACTTCCCAATGAATCTGGTGGCATTTTCTTGAATATTGGTAGGCAAGATGGTTTGGTACCCTTCCAAATTCATTCTTCTACTGTCATCATACATTAAGTCATCAGTAAAGTTGAGAGGGCCTGTTCCAGAGACAGCCATGCATGCCCATGCCATGACACCACCTCCACCATGCTTTACAGATGAGGCTGGATGCTTGGGATCATTGCAGTTCCCTTTTTTCCTCCACATTTTTGCTTCCCATCACTTAGATAAAGGTTCATCTTTGTCTCATCGGTCCATAAACACAGTTCCAAAACTCTTCTGGCTCCCCTTTGTGCTTTTTTGCAAACTCTACTCTTGTCTTTCTATGTTTGGTGCTGGTCAGAGGTTTGCATCTTGCTGTGTAGCATCTGTAATTCTGTGTCAAAGTCTCCTGAGGACAGTAGATTGTCAGAGCATCACCCAGCTTTCTGGAAGTTGTTGCTGATTTTACAGACATGTCTTTTAGGATTCATTTTCACAGCTTTTATGATTTGTCTGTCATCAACTACTGTTGTTTTCTCAGCCGATCAGGTCGTTGTTGGTTGCTGGTGTCGCTGGTGGTTTCCAAACTCTTGATTTCTCCATGCCCTTTGTTTTTGCTAGAGCTCTAACTGACTTCCTCTTTTCTTTTAGCATCCAAACTGCTTGCTTTTCTCTCAGAGTCAGCTCCTTCATCTTCATCCTGGTTTGTGTCATCATCGAATGCAAGATTCAGAATACAGAAGTAATGGATATAACTGATACGACACATTCCCTGCTTTTAATATCTGAAGAATTAATGCAACAGGACACAGCTGATCACTTAGAAAGACCTGTGAGGCAACTGCTCCAATACTTATGCTCTCATCAGATAGAGGGATGAAACTATAAAAGTGCTCAACTTCTTAGCTGCTAAAACATCTATGTGTTGAATCACCCAATAAGTTTTGTCTCATATTCATCTTTTAATCATATTTGTAAATGTCTTGACTCCACAGCCAACAGAGTGATTTTGTCTTTAGTGTTCCAATACTTATGGAGGGCACTGTATATACTATATATATAGTAAAGTTAAATCAAGTGTATTCAATTTTTGACATTCTAGGTAGCCTGACTCAACATTCTTTGTTTGCATGTAATTCACCCTACAGCTAATTCTTCCTTTTTTCTTTTTTTTCTCTTTTTTTGTGCATGGCCAATAGATGCACAGCAGCATTGTTCACATATTCACCTCATGCACAATAAGAATAGTTCACTCTTAAAATATAATTCTCATTAGATCAGCACATAACTCAAACCGGCGACTTCTGAAAGAACTGAAAAAAAGCACGCTGGTAAAATCTCAGCCAACTTTTCTATTTACACAACAGTAGCGTGCCTGCAGTGATTGTTTTGATAAATGGATGACCGTCCACCGTCCCTCCCCCCCCTCCGACTGACCCCTGGCACAGCGAGAGCAAACACAGTCTGCACGCGATGATTAACCCATGCACCGCTCAGGGTCCGAGCACTGTGTGTGTGTGTGTGTGTGTGACTCAACTACCCTGCAAAACTGCTGAACAATGGTCCCTCCAGTTAACTTTACCTGACACGACTGGTTTTCATTAATATTAACAACTGATTTTGTTTAATTATTAAGCTACACATGCAAAAATGTTGTACTAACTATATCTGTAGCCCATGTGTCTACATTTAGACAGCAGAAATGCATTGTAACATAATTGCTGAAAAAAGTCCCCAGATATGAGCTAAACCTGGCAAGAAACATAGATGACAAAATTAATAATTAAAATAAATATTATATATTTTTTAGTATTATAAAAATAAAAGCATTAGTTTTTGAGTTAATTTAATTAAATATTTATATCCCATTTATATATATTTGGATAGTCTTAGTTATTTTAGCTACAAGCAGTGTTTTGCAAAGTATGTTCATTCCATGGTTATTGTAGTTAACTAAAAATAAAAATAAAACCCTATAATAATTAAAATAAATATTACAAGTCTGTAATAATAAAAAAATGCAAGGTTTAATTTTTTGTAGTTTTATAGCAGATATTTATATAAAAAAAAAAAAATCACACACACACACACACATATATATATATATATATATAAACCTATACAAATAAAATAGAAAAGATATTAGTAATATTTTTTATTTTAGCTAGTCACCAAAACAACATTTCTCCTTTTCATCTACTTTTGATTAAGTAAAATAACTTAAACTAAAACTAAAATGCAAATGTATAAAACTATGTAGATGTTTTTTTAATTAAAAAATAAATAATAATGACAAAAAACACAGCAAAATTACTAGAACTTTAAATCTAAAACTAAAACTGAAAACAGAGCATATAAGATATATTAATAAAAACTACAATAGCATTTCAGTAATACTAAAATATTTCTGTTTTATTCATGAACTATTTTTAAAAAAATGTTTATGTTCATGTTTAATTATTAAGCAGGCAGTCTTTATATGAGTTCATATTAACTAGAGACTATGGAATTTATTTGACATTTTATTACACCAGGAGACTGATTCAGTCAGCTGGATAAATAAATAATGTTGAAAAAAAATATCATAGAAATGTTTTTAGACAACTACTATTTATTTAAATATGTCCTGGCTGAACAGTAGTGTGTGAGGTGCCCTGTTTGGAGGAAGGTGTGTGTGTGTGTGTGTGTGTGTGTGTGTGAGTGAGAGAGTGTGTGAGTGTGTGTGTGTGTGTGAGTGACGGTGTTGCGTGTCAAGCAGTCACATATCTGCTTTCCCTTCAGTGCATGGCTGTTTTCTCGGTGTTTTGTCTGACTCAGCACAAGCTGCTGGGATTGATGGCTGATTCTTGACTCTGCACGCAACTATCGTTGTCGTTCGCGCGCCGAACCTCCAGAGAACGGAAGGTGATACAAAGTCGCGCTTGCGTGAGGCGCTCCGCTTTGATGTGTGCCGCGCGCCTTCATTCTCACGCGCCATCGCTCAAATCGTGACAGAGATGAATGAAGTTTATGAGCTCATTCGTGTTAAAGCCGAGCTACATCGTTTTTGATAAATTACTGTCGTTTATGGGCGATCGAGCTCTTAAGAAATCCTATAGCAAATAAATGAATAAAGCGGTTAGTTATAGTGAAGTGAAGTGACATACTGCCAAATATGGTGACCCATACTCGGAATTCGTGCTCTGCATTTAACCCATCCAATGTGCACACACACACACACACACACACACACAGCAGTGAACACACACACACACACACACACACACAGCAGTGAACACACACACACACACAGCAGTGAACACACACACACACACACTGTGAACACACACCCGGAGCAGTGGGCAGCATTTATGCTGCGGCGCCCGGGGAGCAGTTGGGGGTTTGGTGCCTTGCTCAAGGGCACCTCAGTCGTGGTATTGAGGGTGGAGAGAGCACTGGACATTCACTCCCCCCACCTACAATCCCTGCCGGCCCGAGACTCGAACCCACAACCTTTGGATTACAAGTCCAACTCGGTGGGCGGGGCTAAACAGACAGAGATATAGACTCGGTGGGCGGGGCTAAACAGACAGAGATGTAGACTCGGTGGGCGGGGCTAAACAGACAGAGATGTAGACTCGGTGGGCGGGGCTAAACAGACAGTGATGTATAAGCAGGTGTTGATCTTCTGCAGAGGCGGGGCTTATCCACACAATTACATCATAGAGTAGAACCAGATCCGGCGCAGGCACCTCCATCAGGGGGGCACAAATCTCGTTGTGTGTGTGGGAGGGGGAATCACAGATCGATCTGTGATCGAGTGCAGTTGCTGACGCTCACTAAAGCGTGCAATCGCTTTCTTATGTGCGCTGTTTTATCAGTTTCACTTTCGCTTTTGAAATCAATCACATTCAGCAAGGAGGGGAGAAGATGGAAAGTGGGGGGGGGGGGGGGGGGGGGGCACAGTAACTTGTTTGGGGGGGCACGGCCTGCGAATGCCCCCCCTTGGCCCTGAGTAGAACATTCCACAAGCTGTTGTTTTGGCAGACTGTCTTCAATATAAGCTGCTTTTAGACAAACAAGAAAGTTTTAAATTCTGCAACTTCCAGGATGTTTTTGTAGTGCAATGATCTCTTATATGTAAAAAAAAAAAAAAAGGAAATTTACAGCACCTTCATAAATTGAATAAAAACATTAAAAAGCAAAGACACCTGAGTGTATATTCTTTACTCATCATTTTGTACAGTTTACATTTTTTAAACATTTTTTTCATAGAAAAGGTGGCTTGGCAAAGTGACTTGACGTCGCAATTACGTCTTGCAAACTCATAATTACAAACTTCCTAACATGAGGACTAGAATGCACCATTACATCGCAACCATTAAAAAACTGTTTAATAAATGGGTAGTATGAATGAAATTTAGACATACAACATCTGCCATTATGTTACTGTCACATTACATACTGGTGTTAGTTGCGTTGCTTTATACCGTTCATAAATCCTCTCCCACGGCCTCATGGGACAGTAAAGTACTGTGAATTCAGTTATACTCTTTTGTTTTTTCTTTTTTCAATATATTGTGGACAAGTATTTGATTTTGGACACAGCAAAGGTCTATTTTCACTCAAAAAGTGCTAGTAAGTTCCATAATTAATTACAAGGAATGGTTGAGTAATACATTAAATGTAAAAAGTAGTATTTTCTTGCCAACCGTATCAAGGAATTTTACTGTTGTGATTTCCTGGCCAGGAAACATAATCTAAATAAAATACTTCATGGAAATCTGCCAAGTGAAAACAAACATTTCTAGTTAGTTTCAACTATATCATGTTTACTAGAAATCTCTCTTTGGGAGTTCAGTCTCTGTCCAATGATCATTTCAGGACAGTGTATTTGTGTTTTTCTCATTCTGTGTACTCTGTAGCTCTACTGAAGGCGAAGGTCGTTTAATCAGCAGTACAAAATCAATTATATAACAGAGTTATTTAACAGAGATAACACACACCCCTCCAGAATATATATATATGAATAGATTTATATGCTCCTGCTAAAAACAAGAATTAGGTGAATCTTTAAATGTAAATGTGTTTTGTAGTTCAGATGTGCTAAACCATTCAGAGCAGATGTAATGTTTGTGTGTTTTTGACATGCCACACTAATGTACATGACCTTTGACCTCCATGCCTTGCAGCCGGTGAGAAGCAGAAGGTCGTGCTCAGGTGAGGTGTTTCATGGGTCATGGTGAAGTGTCATGAACCTCAGCCGCTGGTAATCCTATTGAGACGGGCAGCTCGGGGCACACGCAAGGTCTGCAGCCAGACACACCGACTCCTGCCTCAATCATCTGAGAGAGCGAGCCGAATTCACCAGAACACACAAAAACATCTGCACTATTACACAAGCATGAGCGCAGGACACTGTCAAAAGAGCTACCAGGGCATTGGAATTATACTTATATGTGTTGGTTATGAAACCCAAGTGTGTTAAAAGTTTTATACTCTGATGCAGTGATGATTTTGCAGATATATGAGACCCTGGAGCACAAAAGCAGTCATCAGTAGCACAGGTATATTTGTAGCAATAGCCAACAATACATTGTATGGGTCAAAATTACCCAATTTTTTTTATGCCAAAAATCATTAGGATATTAAGTAAAGATCATGTTCCATGAAGATATTTAGTACATTTACTACCATAAATATAGCAAAACGTAATTTTTGATTAGTAATATGCATTGCTAAGAACTTCATTTGAACAACTTTAAAGGTGATTTTCTCAATATTTAGATTTTTTTGCACCCTCAGATTTCAAACAATTGACCCTCATGACTGGTTTTGTGGTCATGCACTGTGGCATGCGTGTGTTTCTGTGAAGCAGGTAATTGGAGGTGTGCAGTTACAGGTGCAGAACTTCAGAGCATCAGCTCTTTCTGGATTGCGTGCCAGCAGGTCGTTTTCTCATGCTGTACTTCAAACATGACACTTCAAAACCTCTCGCTCCATTCAAGGCTGTTCCTGCCCACAAAGACACAAACATGACACTGATGGGTGGACGGCCCTCACAGTGAACCCTGCAGGTAAGAGCCGGGCGCACACACACACACGCACACACACACACACACACACACACACACACACACACACACACACACACACACACACACACACAGACACACACACACACACACACACACACACACAAAAGCACTCACATGAACACAGTGTAAATACTGCATGACATCTGTAAAGACACATTGATTCAGGTTACATAACACATGCTTATTTTTAATTTTAAAAAAAATTAGCCTCAAGAATATCAGCACACACATGCAAACACACACACACACACACATATATATATATATATATATATATATATATATATATATATATATATATATATATATATATATATATACTGTATATATATAATGCATAATTATTATGCAAATTTATATTCTGGTCATATATTTTTCCAAGTACATTTTACCAATTCCAAACCACATTAATCTTACTATTAATTTTGTATTTAATGATTTATGAGTGAAATATGATTGTTACCAAGGGCTGGAAGTGAAAAATGCCTTATACTCAGGTGTGCATAATTATTAAGCAGGTTTTCTTTTAAAGGTAAAATGTGTCAAAAAAGAGATTGTACTCACACTGAAAAGTAAAAAAAATGATTAAATGTTCATGAGAAATATTCTACACTAATGCAGAAAATATACACTAATACACAAATTTAAAAATTAAATCATATATATATATATATATATACAGTCTCCTCCACTAATATTGGCACCCTTGGTAAATATGAGCAAAGGCTGCTGTGAAAATAAATCTGCATCGTTGATCTTTTTGATCTTTCAATCAAAAAATTCACAAAAACTCTAACCTTTCACTGAAGTAAAATAATTGAAAGTGGGGAGAAAACTTCATGATGAAATAAATGTTTTTCACCAATGCATTTTGGCCACAATTATTTGCACCCCTAGAAATTCTTAAAATTTGAGTAAAATATCTCTGAAGTATATTCATTCATATTTATTTCTGTCATTAAGCAGAGGTTCAAACTCCGGTCCGAACACCACTGGCCACTAGCTTTGGGCTCTGCTCTCATGGAGAATATTGATTTATATAGCATATTTTATATTAGATCAGCTAGAAACAATGTTTAATTTATAAAGATTTATTTTGAAATGTAAGTCAATAACAATTTGCTGAAGCCAGAGCCAATGGTGAAAGTCTTTGCACAAATATACCCCGCCCCATTTCAGAGGTTCTGCCCACTTTTGGAGGTCACGCCCCATTTTGGAGATCTCCGGTCTGCAGTTATAACTACTTGTGTTTTTCTGCCAGAGGTTCTGGAGATCTTGTTCAGATGCATGGCATCATGGATTCTATCAAACACCAACAGATAAAAAATCTAAACCTGACTGCCTCTGTTAGAAATCTTATAATGGGCCGTGTTTGTATCTTCCACCAGGACAACAATCCAAAACAAACATCAAAATCAACACAAAAATGGGTCACTGAGCACAAAATGAAGCTTCTGCCATGGCCTTCCAGTCCTCTGACCTGTACCCTACGGAAAATGAGTGTTCAATCTTCACTTTATTTATAAAGCACATATTAATACAACAAATGCTGACCACAGTGCTGTACATGAAACAATGCAGAATAACAATAAAATCACTTTCAAATTCTATATCATAACAGCACACAAACACAAAAAAGCCTCAGATTCAGTGAGGCAACTGAAAAAAAACAATGTCACCACTAACACCGCACTCATGTATGCTCAAACGCCACAGTAAAAAAATATGTTTTTAAATGTCGTTTAAACTCTCCAAGAATGGAGCACTGCCGGAAATAATGAGGTAGACCATTCCACAGCCTAGTTCCAGGACGTCCGCGGGACCTCTAAGAGACTCAGTGACTCTAAAATTCTCTTTGATTTCTTAGCCTGGATCAGATCAGCTATATATGATGGAGCTGTACCATGTAAAGCATTGAAAACAAATAACAATATCTTAAAATCAATCCTATAAGAAACCGGCAGCCAGTGTAGCTCTCTTAAAACAGGAGTGACATGCTCATTTTTTCGAGTACCTGTCAAAAGTCTTGCAGCCGCATTTTGGAGCAGCTGTAGTCTGTCCAAACTTTTGTATTGAACACCATAGTACAGTGAGTTACAGTAATCTAATCTTGGGAAAATAAAAGCATGGATAACCTTTTCTAAATCCTTTCGAGATAAAAAAGCCTTAATTTTCTTCGTCAGCGCGGATTTAGAACGGCGTTGCCTAGCATCCATTTGGCGAATCTCCGCTCTCTACCCAACAAAACAGACGAACTCCTTCTGTTCTCCCGGACAAACAAGGATTTTTCTAACTCTGCTGCTTTGTGTTTCACGGAAACCTGGCTGAATGGCGACATACCGGACAGCGTGATTCATCTGCCTAATTATCAGCTGATCAGAGCAGATCGCGACGCAGAATCAACGGGGAAATCGTGCGGCAGCAGGACGTGCTTTTACATCAATGAGAGGTGGTGTACAGATGACTGTGTTAAAGAAGATGTGCTGTTCAGATCTAGAAACGCTCTTCATTAACTGCAAGCCGTTCTACTCGCCGCGGGAGTTCTGCTCGTTCATTCTCGTGAGTGTTTACATTCCACCGCAAGCGCACGTGACCACAGCTCTACAGAAACTCGCTGATCTGATCACAGAGAGTGAGCATCAACACCCAGACTCTGTTTTAATCATTCTCGGGGACTTTAATAAAGCAAATCTCTCCCGTGAACTGCCAAAATACAGACAGCACATCACATGTTCCACCAGAGACAGTAATATATTGGATCACTGTTACACAACAATAAAGGACTCATATCACTCTGTTCCACGAGCAGCTTTAGGACTCTCTGATCACTGTTTGGTTCATCTTATTCCAACCTACAGGCAGAAACTTAAGTCTGCGAAGCCTGTATTAAGATCTGTTAAAAGATGGACTAACGAAACAGAGCGGGATCTACAAGCCTGTTTCTCTCTCACTGATTGGACTGTTTTTGAAGCTGCGGCAAATGATCTGGACGAGCTCACAGAGACTGTAACATCTTATATCAGTTTCTGTGAGGACATGTGCATTCCTACCAGGACTCATCTATTCTACAACTATGACAAACCATGACAACTATGACAAACCATGGTTCACTGCCAAACTCAGACAGCTCCGTCAGGCCAAAGAAGATGCTTACAGAAAGGGGGATAAAGTCTTGTACAAACAGGCCAAATACACACTGGAAAAGGAGATCAGAGCGGCAAAGAGGAAATATTCTGACAAGGTCAGGAACAAATTCTCTTCCAGTGATCCTGCTTCAGTGTGGATAGGAATGAAGGATATCACCAGCTACAAGACACCATCCCCCAGCACTCTGGAGAATCAACACCTGGCAGACGACTTAAACGAGTCGTTTTGAAAAATCACCCACACCCGCCTAGAACACCCCTCCACACAACCATTCACACCTCCAGCAACCCCTCTCTCCCCCACACCTACCATTCAAATCAGTGAAGATGATGTGTGCCAGGTCTTCAGGAAGAACAAAAGAAGGAAAGCACCTGGTCCAGACGGTGTGTCACCAGCCTGTCTAAAAATCTGTGCTGATCAGCTGGCCCCATCTTCACACAGATCTTCAACAGATCACTGGAGCTGTGTGAAGTCCCCTCATGCTTCAAACGCTCCACCATCATCCCCGTCCCAAAGAAACCCAAAATTACTGGACTTAATGACTACAGACCTGTGGCCCTAACGTCTGTAGCCATGAAATCATTTGAAAGACTGGTTTTGGCTTATCTGAAGGACATCACTGGTCCCTTACTGGACCCCCTGCAGTTTGCCTACAGAGCAAACAGGTCTGTGGATGATGCAGTCAACATGGGACTGCACTTCATCCTGCAGCATCTGGACAGACCAGGGACTTATGTGAGCATCCTGTTTGGGGACTTCAGCTCTGCTTTTAACACCATTATCACAGAAACCCTTCAAAATAAACTAACTCAGCTCTCCGTCCCCACCTCCGTCTGCCAGTGGATCAACAGCTTCCTGACAGACAGACAGCAGTTAGTAAAGCTTGGTAAATTCACATCCAGCACTCGCACCATCAGCACTGGAGCTCCTCAGGGCTGCGTACTCTCCCCACTGCTCTTCTCCCTCTACACCAACGACTGCACATCTAAAGACCCCTCTGTCAAGCTCCTGAAGTTTGCAGACGACACCACACTGATCGGCTTCATCCAGGACGGTGACGAGTCTGCTTACAGACAGGAGGTTAAAAAGCTGGCTGTCTGGTGAAGTCTCAACAACCTGGAGCTTAACACGCTCAAAACTGTGGAGATGATAGTGGACTTCAGGAGAAACCCCCCTGCTCTCCCCCCACTCACCATCATGAACAGCACTGTGACTGCAGTGGAGTCATTCAGATTCCTGGGCACCACCATCTCCGAGGACCTGAAGTGGGATATTCACATTGACTCCATTGTCAGGAAGGCCCTGCAGAGGTTGTACTTTCTTCGCCAGCTGAGGAAGTTCAACCTGCCACAGGACTTACTGAAACAGTTCTACTCCGCCATCATCGAATCCATCCTCTGCACCTCAATAACTGTCTGGTTCAGCTCAGCTACCAAATCTGACCTCAGAAGACTACGGAGAGTAGTCTGGACTGCTGAGCGAATCATTGGTACAACCCTCCCCACTCTCCAAGAACTGTACTTATCCAGAGTGAGCAAAAGGGCTGGTAAAATCACTCTGGACCCCACACATCCAGCACACAACCAGCACACAACCTCTTTGAACTGTTACCGTCTGGTCGACGCTACAGAGCTCTGAGCACCAGAACGACCAGACACAGGAACAGTTTCTTCCCTCAGTCAATACATCTCATGAACACTCAGTAATAAACGTGGAACACACAACTAATACATTATCCATTCACCACACTCACTTATTTTATTTTTATTTTTCTCATTTCTAATTTGCACATACTTGACCTGTACATACATAGTTGTCTATATTATATATTATATATTGTGTTTTTTTTTTTTGTTGCTGCTTTGTACATTGGTTATTGGCTATTTCTTGTTATTTTGTTTTTATAACGTGTGTCCTGTCCTGTTGCTGTCTTTCTGTTTCACTGTGGAGCTTCTGTCACTACAACAAATTCCTTGTATGTGTAAACATACCTGGCCAATAAAGCTCATTCTGATTCTGATAACAGTGAAATGACACACCATATTTACTCAAGATCTGACCTAACGGGAGCATATACAATGAAAAAAAGACTGGTGCTAAAACAGACCCTTGTGGAATACCACAAGATAAAGGTGCTGAGGTCGACATACATTCTCCCATCTGAACAGAGAAACTTCTGTTTTGAAGATGACACTTAATCCAAAAAGGCATTACCTCAAATACCTACACAAGTTTCTAAACGTGAGATCAAAATCTGATGGTTGATTGTATCAAATGCCTCTGTAAGATCTAAAAACAAAAGTAGAGGCACGTTACCAGAATCAATTGCCATAAAAATGTCATTAAAAACTCTAAATAATGCAGATTCTGTACTAGTGGGGTGAACTGAAGTGGAGAAGCTGTGAATCTGAAGGATCTGGAGAGATTTTGGTTGAAGGAATGGTCCCTGATCTCTTATCAGGTGTTCTCCAAATTCTTCAGGCATTATAGGAGAAAATTCAGAGCTGTTATCTTGGGAAAAGGACACTGCAATAACTGTGGCCAACATGAACTAGAGAAAGCCTTTATTTCACAATGAGACCCCCCCCCCCCCCCCCCCCACACACTTTCAATTGTTTTACTTCAATAATAGGTAAGAATTTTGTAATTTTTTTGAATGAAAGATCAAAAGGATAAACAATGCATATTTATTTCACAGCCGCCTTTGCTCATATTTACCAAGGGTGCCAATATTAATGGAGGGCACTGTATATGCATTCATACTGTCAGATGTTATGTATTTTTTATAAAAAATAAATAAATAAATTTCCATCTCAAGAATATCACGCACACATTACATGACTACAGATCACGTAATGAAAACTGTAGTTAGTAACGTAATCTAAGTTATTCATTAATGTATTCTGCCTACTTTTTAGATTACTTTTTTAAATCAAACTTGCCATTAAATGTACCATACTGATATAGAAAAGAGAAAGAATACATATTAAATTTTTGATTTCAACATAATAAAATGCATCGAAAATTGCTTTACAGAATTGATAGAGTGAATAGTGATAATCAACTAATTACATATAATAACATAAATCCAGATGACGTAATCAGTTCCTTCCCAACACTGTGTGTGTGTGTGTGTGTGTGTGTGTATAGGTGTGCGGGTATGTGTGTGTGTGTGTGTGTGCCCTCAATCTCTCTGAAATAGATAAAATCTCTCATCCTCAGGGTTCTTCTTCAAAATAACTCACACACACATACCATTATCTGCTTTATATCATGTGTTCACACACATACTCTCGTCTGGCAGTAAAAGTGAGTGCGGCAGGTGCTCGAGTGTTGCGTGATGAAGCTTCACACTCATTTGACTTCTTTCATCTTGTGAGATTCCTTTGAGTTTTACTGCTGAAGGCAAACAAATGTGTCTTGCTCTCTTAGTTTGTCCTTTGACACTGACATAGCGGCTCCAAACACACACAATCTCTTCATACTACATTACTGCCTAAGTGTTCTGATTTTTATGCTGTTTTGGCGTGTTTTTTCCCAGTTGCTGTTCTGAGTTCAGTCTGTGCTGTCACAGTTCTCTCTGAGTTTAATTAATTTGTGCATTTAAAAAATGATTAATTAATGTACCAAATTCAAGCAGCACTGATGTTTTGGAATGGATTTGATTGATTGATTGATTGATTGATTGATTGACTTAATTTGGATTTTGCATTATGGAGACTAATACTTAAAAATATATATATTTGCATGAAAAACAGCATTTGCGCTTTAGGTAGAATTTTTATTTTCAAACTCTTGACTTTTTGATTCTTCACCCTAATTCCACTCTGAATAAATTATCATAATCTGTAAAGTGTTCATGTGCACTTACAAGTAACACTGGTAACACTTTATTTAAAGCCTTTAAATACAATGTTTAGTAAATGTGTTTTATGCATTAATTATGCCTTGCAATGCACCACTGTATGATCTCTTGAATATAAACACATTATAATACTTATCTGTTCAGAAAGCATGATGCATTAAAATACATGACAAAGAAAACCCTTCAAATATTGTAATGCATTTTAACTTTGGTTACAGTTATTTATGAATAGATATAATGCATTATAACATACATTTAAGTAACAATAACGTTTTAAATAAAGTTTTTAAGTTTTCAGCCTACAAAATCTTTTGATATAAATGCTTCTCATGACAGATAGATAGCTAGATATATAACTGGCACTTGAAAATTCTGATTGCCAATGCATTAGAAAAAAATACATGTGGGGTAGGTGCGTCTTATATACGCCAACAAAGTGCATATCATATGCACGTAAAAAACGGCACGTAATATGCACGTGCGCATCGTGTGCACGCCAAAGTCAGTTTCTGCGTATAAATAGCACGTAAAATACACACACACACACACACACACACACACACATGTGCTATTGATATGCATCTTCATGAGATCAGGCTCAATCAGCTGGCGTTTTGTTGATTTTTAGTGATTAAATGAAGGATAGCCTACTTCCTACTAAAGTTGGCGCAGGTGTCCTGATAGAGGAAGCACAGGTGTTCTATTAACACTAGATCTGTTGTTGTTTTTCCTTGCACTAAATAATACCTTTTAAGTGTGGTTTCACCGTCCAGACTGGCCTCGGTCGCGCCGGTTGCCGTGATTCACGCGGAATGTGTGTCATATAGAAGCGTCGCAACTCCCAGTTCACACGCGAGGAACCGGATTACAGTCAGCGAGGCGCGTCACTCTAAATACGCGGCTCTGGAGCGGGATTAAGCGGGCTGAGTTTGCGTGGCGTCGCACTGACCGATCGCATGATTTCAAAAGACCAGAGATCCGGTTCATTCAGAGCGCAAAAATCCGCACCTTCGTGCCTTCGCGTGACTAACCGAGCAGATTTAGGATTGTCCCTAAGAGCGAGCCCACCCCAACCGGCGCTCGCACGCGATAAAGAAAGTTTTAGGGCATGTGAAGAATCTAAAGAAACGTTTTATGCAATGGAAAGCTTCAGTGGACGAAACCATCAATGCCAATAAAACTGTACGCAGTGTAAACAATAAGCATTTCAAACAGTAATATGCATGTATTCTTGCACTTTAGCAGTAGCCTAGTGTTAGCTGTCATCAATGGAAATAAAAACAGATATTTATTTAATAATTAATGAATGCAGTTTCCGGTTCATGTTTAGAACACATTACATTTGTTTTTGCATGTCATAAACCTAATCTTAAAAATAAAAGGTTCCAAAATGGGGTTTCCAATGCAACTGCACCATTTATGTTTCACCTTTAAGTGAACAATCCTCTTTTTTTCTTAGTTTGAAGAACATTTTTATAATAATTGAAAGAACTTCCTTTGATGCAATGGAAAGCTTCAGTGGATGTTAAAGGTTCTTCATGTAACCCCAATAAAACAGCATTTCAAACAGTATTCTTGTCACTTTACTACTAGTGTAGTTGCCACACTGTCATAAACAAAGATACAAAAGCTTTTCAAAAGGAATACTTTGTACCTTAGATACCCCTCAAAGGTGCATATTGATACCTTAAAGGTACATATTAGTACCTAAAGTGTCCATATTAGTACATTTTGGAATGGTACTGACCCAGTGAAAGGTTTTGTTCTTTTTTTTCTGAGAGTGCATCACTGGGCATAAAACAGTTATTTATTTTTATTTATTTTTAGAATCACATTGCGTTTGTTTTTGCATAATATAATATAATATAATATAATATAATAGGCCTATAATATAATATAAATCACTCTTAATTCAATCAAAATGGGGTTTTCACAGTGCAGCTTCAAATAATTTTTCAAAAACCATGTTTTTCTTAGTTTGAAGAACTCTTAAAACATCTAAAGGACATTTTTCTACTATAAAGATGCCTTTGTGCAATGAAAAGGTTCAATGGATGTTAAAGGTTCTTTATGAAACCAAAGATGCCAATAAAGAACTTTTATTTTTAGGAGTGCATAATATAGCCTCATGCAATAGTCTATACTATAATAGCCTATAATATCATATAATACATCATGTAAAAAAAAAAAAAAAAAAAGTTTAAAGCATAAAAGTACACTTGGTTGTACATTTTCTGCCAATCGTTTAGGTTTCGCATGAGTATCTAGAGTCTTTCTTTCTTTCTTTTTCGTTTTCAAAAACGTCTCACCAGAGCACTTCAAAGCACCTTCAGAGATCCTTAATTAAACGAGCAGCTGGCATGTATAATTAGGATTCTTAAGAAGCTGCTCGCTCTGACCCAGGATCTGTTCCTCGTCTTTGATCAACTGAAGAGAGTCAGACCTCCCAATATGATGACACAAATGATCTGAAGAGTTAAAGCTAATATTTATAACACATTCATTTCCATTCACAAAGATGCTTCATAGAGTCGAAATGCAAGAAAACCAAATAATGTTTCTACACTGAATGCATGAAATGAATCAATAATAATAACAAATGCATTATGTCCCGAGTTTATACATTATTTATCCACCACACTTACTTATTTTTTATTTTCTCATTTCTAATTTGCACATACTTGACCTGTACATACATAGTTGTCTCTATTATATATTGTGTTTTTGCTGTTTTGTACATTGCCTATTTGTATATTTGGATATTATTCTTTTATTATCTGTGTCCTGTCCTGTTGCTGTCTTTCTGTTGTACTGTGGAGCTTCTGTCACTACAACAAATTCCTTGTATGTGTAAACATCCCTGGCCAATAAAGCTCATTCTGATTCTGATTCTGATTCTGATTCGAGTTCTGATCCCATCCCTCTCTCTCTCTCTCTCTCTCTCTCTCTCTCTCTCCCGTTTTACTTCCCCTACTACTGTCCTATCGTAATAAAAAGGCAAAAATAAATATTTTTAAAAGGCATTATCTCTTCTTGCAGCTTTGAAACTGACAGAGATCTCTTTAACATTGAATGCATGTTTGCCCTCTCCCCTCCAGCATCCTCACGCCGGCTCGCGCTCTCACGCAACGTGGCCAATCTTTAACCCGCGCGCCACAGGTGCATGCACGCGATGCTGTTTGTTGAGTTTATCGTAGCGTGTTTCAAATCACGATAACAGTCTGAGGTGACCGAGATTCTTACCAGAGAAACAAAGAAATCAGCGCAGTTGGGGTTTAGTGTAACTCGTGAAGCGGGTCAGTCAGTCTTTCTGCGCTTTACTGCTGACATGCAATGCTTTACTCCATTCTGGCGGCTGTTTTTTTGTTTTTTTTCTGTTCACACAGTGAATGAGATGTATGAAAAATGTGTGCAGGAATCTGCAGCAGGGCTGTGAAACACATACATGCACGCACACACACACACACCCCTTTGCACGCGATGCTCTACCTGTTGCTTAATGAGTTACGAGCGCGTGCCAGGCGAACATGACCCTACAAATCAACGCAAAACTCTTTCTTAAGTCGATTTACTCTTCGGCGAATATGCAGGCAATTATCAGATGTGTTGCAACAAACAGTTTATTTAGTCTATAATTGCTGAAATTGTCAAACAGATTTATGGCACTGACTTCTGTCTAAGACAGTTTTATTAGACAAATAAACATCAAGAAGTATGTTAAAGTATATTTCTTTCATTCTTTCTTTCTTTGTACTTATTTACGTAATTTCATTAAACCTGTTGCTGTGCTCTATATTTTTAATTGTGAATATAGTCTAATCTATAAAATGCATTGCGCATTTATTTCTCAGTTTATGCATTGATTACTGTTTTCTTAAAACGGGCAGACAGCTGTTGTAAAATGTGTATTCATATATTATATCATTATCATATATCATAGATATACACTTATTTATTTATTTATTTATTCATTCGTTCATTTATTCGTAAGGCTTTTACAAAGCCATACATATACATATGCACACACACACACACACACACACACACACGCACACACACACGCACACACACACACGCACACACACACGCACACACACACACACGCACACACACGCACACACACACGCACACACACACACACACACGCACACACACACGCACACACACACACACACATATTCGTTTTTAATATATTAATTAAATTTATATATTATTATTTATTATATATATATTATTTATTTAATATATATTAATAAAAATATATATACCTCATTTAGATGTGTGTATGTGTGTGTTAGTGTGTGTGTGTATGTGTGTTAGTGTGTGTGTGTGTGTGTGTGTGTGTTGAATCGCAAGAGAGCTTAGTCTCAATAATTATTCTCGCAGTTTTTCTCCGTTAATGTAGCATTGATGGATCCATCACCCTGAATAAAATCACCCTGAATCCTGTCACTGATTCTCTCCCATTCACAAAGCCTCCAGCTCTTCTTGACGTCACCTGAAGAGCAACCAATCGCGATGAGCTCTTCTCTATAAAAGTTTTCCCCGCTGGAATACTGCAGCACTGCTCTGGAGCTGATCGACTCTGGACAGATCAATTCAGCTGAGAAGAGCACAAATATTCGTCCCATCGCTCTGGGTAAGTCTGGTGTCAATGCTTCTTTCTTTTAAAGAATATTTGATTTCATTTCAATTTTCAATTTCAATATTTTTTTAAACAAAAATATAAAAAATTTCGTCTTTTTACTTTCTTCTTACTTCTTTTACACAATATTGTACCACTTGTTCATTGACTGATGTGAATGAATTTTTTGGTCTAAATCAAAAATTAAAAAAAGAAAGAAAATGGATATATAGATATGCATATATATTCCTTTTAAATTTCATATATATATATATATATATATATATATATATATATATATATATATATATATATATATATATATATATTATTAACAAAACCTTTTAGATCAATACATTCAGTTTTATGTTTTAACAACTGCAACTGAAGGTGTCTGTGTGTGTGTCTGTGTGTGTGTGTGTGTGTGTGTCTGTGTGTGTGTGTGTGTGTGTGTGTGTGAGTCTCAGATATGCGCTCTGACCTTGAGACAAATCACTCCACGTGTAGTTTATCATTAATGAATTTCACAAAATGCAAATAACCAAACAACAAGCATTGGTTAAAGTGCAAAAACAGATCTGTCAGTTGCATGCATGCACTAAAAAAAACCTCATGCATGCACAGGCAATGCAACATTACAAAAAAATAGGTTGCAGAAAGACACACCCTTTTCAGTATCATTCATGCAAGACATGTTACTACACTTTTCTCTCAGAATAAGGTTAACATTCAGTCTTATTGATCTCTCTTTTGTTTTAAGCAGATAACCTTTTCATTGTCTGCGAGAGCAAAGATTGCTGAGGGAAACAGAACAAAGGAAGATAACCATGCCTCTTACGCTTCTTCCCATGTTGGGCCCGATTTCTGTGTCTGAGAGCCTCGTGGCCATCATCACGATATGTGTGGTGTATCTGCTCATGCGCCTCATGCGTACTAAGATCCCAGAAGGGCTCCAGAAGCTGCCCGGTCCAAAGCCTCTCCCCATCATCGGAAATGTTCTGGAAGTGGGAAACAACCCACATCTGAGCCTGACCGCCATGAGCAAGTGCTACGGCCCCATCTTCCAGATCCAGATCGGCATGCGACCCGTAGTAGTGCTCGGCGGAAACGACGTGATCCGTCAGGCCCTCCTCAAACAAGGCGAGGAGTTCTCTGGACGTCCAGATCTCTATAGCAGTAAGTTTATCAGCGACGGAAAGAGCCTGGCCTTCAGTACGGATCAGGTGGGTGTTTGGCGTGCCCGTCGCAAGCTGGCCCTCAGCGCCCTGCGAACCTTTTCCACGGTACAAGGCGAAAGCTCAGAGTATTCCTGCGCACTTGAGGAGCACATCAGCAAAGAAGGTCTCTATCTGATTGAAAGGCTTCACAGTGTCATGAAGGCCAATGGGAGCTTCGATCCTTTCCGGCACATCGTGGTGTCCGTGGCCAACGTGATCTGTGGGATTTGCTTCGGCCGGCGCTACAGCCACGACGATGACGAGCTGGTGAGCTTAGTCAACTTGAGTGACGAGTTCGGGAAGATCGTGGGAAGCGGCAATCCTGCGGACTTCATCCCTTTCCTGCGTATCCTGCCTAGCACGACGATGAAGAAGTTCCTGGCCATCAACAATCGTTTCAGCAAGTTGATGAAGAAGATCGTTAATGAACATTACAACACCTTTGACAAGGTGGGAGCTCTCAGACGTGTCTGTCAGATGGCTTTCTCTTTCACAAACCATGTAGCTCATCAAATATGAATTTTGTTTCAGAACAACATCAGAGACATCACCGATTCGCTCATCAACCACTGCGAAGACCGGAAACTGGACGAGAACTCAAACGTCCAAGTGTCCGATGAGAAGATTGTCGGAATCGTAAATGATCTCTTCGGAGCTGGTGAGTGTGAGAGAACTGAATTAATTTCTGTCTCCAGTCTCTGCGTGATATATTAAAGTGTCTCTGTGCACATTGGCAGGTTTCGACACTATCAGTACGGCTCTGTCTTGGGCTGTCGTCTATCTAGTGGCCTACCCTGAGATCCAGGAGCGTCTTCAAACAGAGCTGAGTGAGTATCTCTGTCTCTCCCTCTCTGTTTTAAAAATGAAGCTTTCTCTGTCTACAATCTTAAAAATTAAGGTTTCTTAAAGGAGGTTTTGCTGTGATGTCAAAGAAGAACAGTTTTTGGCTTCTCTAAGAGCCTTTCAGTGAAGAACTGAATGTTTTTTTTCCATTATTAAGAACCTTGTAAGGTTTCATGGTTGTTAAAGATTCTTCAAGGAAGCATTGATGCCAATAAAGAGCCTTTATTTTTAAGAGTTTACAGCAGAAAAGGTTTCTTTCACTCTTAAAAATAAAGGTTCTTTATTGGCATGGATGATTCCATGAAGAACTTTTAACATCTATGGAAACTCTCCATTGGACTAAAGCTTCTTTGCAGTGGAAAAAGGCTGTTTAGATTATTACAATGTTCTTCACAACAAGAAAAAAGTTTCCTTTAAGAGCTATTTACTAAAAGGTTCTTTTGGAAAGCCCAAATGGTTCTTCTTTGGCATTTAACAGTATATTAAAATATTGTTCACTCCTAAAAAAAAGAAAAGAAAAAAATTTAAAAAAAAATTTGGTTCTCCAGTGTTTTTGGTTCTCCAGTGATCAGCCCTTAAAAGAACCTATTTTTCTTAGTGTGAAATACATTTTAATAATTATCCTATATAAAGAACCTTAAATGGCTTCTTTATTGGCATTGACGGTTCCTTGAAGAAACTTTAACATCCATAGAACATTTCTCAGTTCTTGAAAGTGGAAAAAGTTTCTTCAGATTATTAAAATGATCCTCACATTAAGAAAAAAATGGTTCTTTTTTGAGTGCAAGGTTATTGAAGGTTCTTTATGGAACCATTGATGCCAATAAAGAAGCTTTATTTTCAAGAGTATGGATCGATTTACTCAACTGACAAATGGTGTTAAAATCTTTCTAGAGTTAAAGATCGGAATGGACCGAACGCCTCGTTTGTCAGACAGAACGGAGTTGCCGCTTCTCGAGGCTTTTATTCTGGAGATCTTCCGTCATTCGTCCTTCCTTCCTTTCACCATTCCTCACAGGTGAGTTGAGAACGGCATCCTTGCATTAAATAAAACCACATGTGAACTGATTTACTGAAGATGGACAACTGTAAATAGTGCTGCAGTGTTTACCAAAACTGTCCGTACCAATGGTTGCTTGTGCTTTTGTATTTCAGTACGTCCAAAGACACGTCGCTCAATGGATATTTCATTCCCAAAGACACCTGTGTGTTTGTAAACCAGTGGCAAGTCAACCATGATCCGTAAGTTTCTCATAATGACTTAAATGTGGACGGTAAATGGTGCAGTGTGCTCTTAAACGAAGCTGAGCCGTCTGTTTCTTCTTGCAGAGAGCTGTGGAAAGATCCGTCGAGCTTCAACCCCGACCGCTTCCTCACCGCGGACGGTACGGACCTGAACAGGATGGAAGGAGAGAAGGTGTTGGTTTTTGGGCTTGGGAAGCGGCGCTGCATTGGAGAATCCATCGGACGTGCCGAGGTCTTCCTGTTCCTGGCCATCCTTCTCCAGAGGTTAAAGTTCAGTGGGATGCCAGGAGAAATGCTAGATATGACGCCAGAGTACGGGCTGACCATGAAACACAAGCGCTGTATGCTGCGCACCGTGCCGCAACCCGGCTTCGAAATGCCCCGGCACCATGGCGTAATCTGAACAAAAGTTCATCAGAGTTTGAGCAGAGATCCGTAGCGCTGTCACTTGCGATTCGGTTTGGTGCAAACCTCGCCATCGGCTTGCAATGCCAAATATTTGAAAGATGTTTGACTGTGATGCAGGTCAAAGCATCCGGTGCATTTTACTGCAGTAATTTCAACCATGCTGGATAACCCTGAGTGTGCATGCTTTATCACCTTTATCATGTACATACATCTGTGTTTTCATATGCACATGAAAGTATGCGTGGGTTCGTCCTTTCAAAACCCAAATGCTGATGCTGATAACATATTTGTGCTTCCAAATATAGTGCACAAATAACACTGAGTGCCTGTCGCAGCTCATGCGCCTTATGCTGTTTTAGTGCCAGTCTTTTAAACTAATGCCTTCTTTTGTCATAAGCTTTATGCAGATTCCTCAGATCTGCTGGACGACATACACTGAAGCTATTTTCTGTTCGATTACGATCCCAAAATGTGATCCACTTGTAAATAAACAGCCAATTTTTAGCATGCACATTTTCCATGTGCCTGATCTTACATTTGTACAGACTGTTGAAGATTTATATCTACATTTTTGTATTTATCAAGGTGCTTCTGGACATTCGATATCATTCTGGATCAAATTTTCTTTCTTGAATTATGTTTTTGTTGTTTAATTGTCTCTATGACCTGATACTCTGAGGCAGGTGCTTAATGTTTTTTATAATGAAGGAATTTAATGTCTGAAGTACTGTAATTAGTAATTCCTGCAAATGTAGTCCCATATCAAAATAGTTTTTGTATAACCCATTTATGATTGCTAAATGAATAATAAAACTTTCATTGTGAATGTGTCTGTCTGTCTCTGTTTAAAGATTATACACACATCATTAACAATGTAGAGTTACAGAATATGTATCTAAAATCGAGACTTTTGTGTAAATCACTGATTTATTTATTAATGTACTGTGACAGTATTCAAATCAAATTAAATGGTTATAACGTAGTACTGAATAATAGCCATTTTTATCTGACACTGCATACATGAATCTCAAAGAAAACCATTGTGTGGAAAGTGGTTTTATGAAACAAACAAATATAAAATTACAATTTAACATTTTTAAACAAAAACAAAACAAAAAAGAAGCATGGAATTGTCAATGTATTGTTTTAAAAATGGTAAAACCACACAGTTTTATTGCTTTTTGTGAAATATGTTCAACCTTTTCTGAGAACTGAGAGAACTCTTATGTCAATGTAAGGTAATGTTTCTCATCTTGCGCTTAAATCTCTTAGGGTGTTCCACAGGGTTCTATTTCGGGTCCTCTTCTTTTTGCATTAAATATGATTCCTCTGGGTCATATTATTCAGAGACACAACTTATCTCATCATTTCTACACTGACGACACCCCGCTCTATCTTGCTGTTAAAGATAACAGCAGCTCTGTGTCCAGTTTGAAGTTTTGAAGTTTTCACAGCTAAACATGGACAAAACTGAAATAGTTATCTTTGGTTCATCAGTTCTGTATACTGTATATTGCTTTGAGACCCCTTCGATCAGCTAGTCCATTACTACTCTCAGTTCCTCGTTCTTGTTTAAAAGCTATCTGGCTTTCTCGATGTCTGAAGGCTCTAGAATAGTCTTCCTCTTTATATTATATCAGCTCCTTCTATTTCTTTGTTCAAATCCTCTTTGAATCCTATTTTTATTCTTTGCATTTAATTCTTCCTGAGGCTGTAAATTTTTCATTTGTACATTTGGTTGTGTTTTGTATATTGTCTAGTCTTTTATTTTGTTTTAACTCTGTTTTATATTTCCTGTACAGCACTGTGGTTTCAACGTCTGTTGTTTTTAAATTTGCTTGATGAATAAATAAACTAAATTAAACTTTATTTTAAGTATTGCTCGAAGTATCGCTCGCCGATCATGGCATCATCCACGCGCAACAGCTCTTGAGCAGAAAAACACACACGCAGTAGTTTTGAGTTGATAGAAAAACTCACATGCACAAAGTAATTTAAGCAACTTACACACCAGGTAAGTGACTGATTGTTTTATTTTAGCATGATCTATCAGTAATTTGAGGAGACCAGCATGGGATGATTTACTAAATAATATTTAAATTGGGATAGTATATAGTATATGAGTTTACATTTGTATAAATTGGGCTTTTATACATGAAAATATAAATTTAAGGACATGGGTCCCTCACATGAGCAGGATCATATTTGGGGGTTTGTGGGTCTAAAAGACTGAAAACCCTTGTTTAAAGTGCCTAAAAATATCATGTGAATACTTTGAAATCTTAATATTGTTATCATGGTATGATATAGTGTGGTCCTCTTGTCACCATACACTCATGATGGTGATGTCACTTCCTGTGGCTGTTTTCCCAGAGCAGGTGGATGAATCCTGGCTGGGCTGTTTGGTGTCCATTAACCGCGGGGGATGTTAGGTGTGTATCAGCTTTGCACAAAAGCCATCCAGCTAGTTATCTTCTAAATAAAATGATTGCGAGTATTACTGTATAAATTCTCCCTCATTCACACAGTTTGATGGACATCAGTGATATGAAGATTCTGGAGATGGTGGAGCGATGAGTTCTGATCCCACATCCTCATCATCACATGAGAGAAATGACAGCGGCGGGAGTCCAGTCAGGCTCCTGCACAAAGGTGAGGAATCCTCAAGACGTTTAGACACTTTGGTTTCTCATGTAAAGCAGAGCAATTACTGCACAGTTAGTTTGTGATGGATAGAGTTCATCATAGTGGGCTTGTGAAAGTTTGTCAGCAGATGCATCTTATATGAAAGGGATAGCTGACCCAAATATTTTGATGAGGTTTTGTTCGTACAGTGTTTAATCTGTCTATAATGTTATTTGGTTCCCAATAGAGCTCCACGATAAATCGAAGTGAAATCTGCGATGCTCATGCGTATCGTGTCAGTGAAGCATGGTTCTGTGATCAGTAGTAAATCTCCATCCGAAGGCCAGAAAAACTCCAAATACACCCCGCAGAAGAAATCCAGGAAATCCCTATAGTGGTAGCTGAATAAACAGTGGATTTAAATGCTTTCATTGATTCAACGTGACTAATAAACACACCACTGTGACAATATATGGTCTGAGTTCTTATTATTGTAATTCATTATAATAAATTGTATCTATAATGCAATGCTAATCGACATAGAATACTATGAAACATGTTGCGTGTCTTATTCTGTGTAAGAAGCCACATCATCTCACAGAAGGACTTATTTCAAACACTCGACTGATGTTATGAAGTGAGTTTGGAGTAAAACATTTATTAAATGTGGTATTTTCAGAAGGAGCAGCATTTACTACACAGAGCCATAGTTCACTGAGAAGCTACGCAAACAGCTGTCATTATCACAAACGATTTCTTTGATTTCATAATCATATGATTATATCGTCTGCAATTTTGGAACTACAGCTCTGTGTAGTAAATGCTGCTCCTTCTCAAAGCAGGTGATGGAGATCTACTACTAATCACAGAACCGGCTTTACTGACAAGATGCGTATGATAATCGCATTTGTTTAATCGTGCAGCCCTAGTTCCCAACATTCTTCAAAATAACTTCTTTTTGTGTTTCACAGAAGGAACAATGTTTTTTAGCACACAGGCTAAATACAGCTCACTGTCCCAAATATATATCAAACCACATTCAGAGGAGCTGTTCCATGGTACAGTGTGCTGATAGCCTATTCTATTCTCATACATTCTGTTATATTCTATTCTAATATCTGCTGTTGTATTCTATTTTATTTTCATATATCCTGTTCTATTCAAATCTATTCTATTCTACTATCTCGTTCTGTTCTATTGTATTTTATTTTGATATATGCTGTTCTGTTCTGTTCTGTTCTATTTGGACACATCATGTTCTGTTCTATTCAATTCTGTTCTGTTCTATTCTAATAACTTCTGTTCTGTTCTATTCTATATTATTTTGACACATCATATTCTATTCTATTCTATTCTATTCTATTCTGTTCTATTCTATTCTATTCTATTCTGTTCTATTCTAATATCTTCTGTTCGATTCTATTTTATTTTGACATATCCTGTTCAATTACCTTCTATTTTATATTCTATTCTCTATTTTGTTCTATATTCAATTCAATTCAATTCAATTCTACTCTATTCTGTTCTATTCTATTCTGTTCTGTTCTGTTCTGTTCTGTTCTGTTCTGTTCTGTTCTATTCTATTCTATTCTGTTCTATTCTATTCTATTCTATTCTATTCTGTTCTATTCTATTGTATTCTGTTCTATTCTATTCTATTCTATTCTATTCTATATTCTGTTCAATATTCTATTCTATTCTATTCTATTCTATTCTATTCTATTCTGTTCTGTTCTATTCTGTTCTGTTCTGTTCTATTCTATTCTATTCTATTCTATTCTGTTCTGTTCTGTTCTATTCTGTTCTATTCTATTCTATTCTATTCTATTCTATTCTATTCTATTCTATTCTATTCTATATTCTGTTCAATATTCTATTCTATTCTTTGTTCAGGACTTATTCCTGTCAAGAATTTCTTCCTGATATCTCTGATTCTATTAGATCAGATTTTAAATGCATTGACAGGATGCACTGAAATGTATTTCACTGACCTTATGAAAGTTAAAAATATAGTTTGAAGCAACACACTTTCATGTTACTAATAATATATTTATACTTTTCATTTCTAGTTTACAGCATATAGTTTATTAGGGTTTCATTTAGAATAATAGCTGGAAAAGACCCAGCTCTAATGTAGTTCAGGTGACAATCTCTCTCACTGAAGCTGGAGTCGCTTCTACCAAATCAAGGCTTTCTGCTTTCTAGATGCAGCTTTTTTAAAAGAACAAGCACATGATAGTAGCACACAGTACGTGATGCATGTAGTCACGAAATCACAGACTCTCCCCTCGATCACACAAGATGCAATTCAACACCACTTCAAATGAGCTTTGTGTTCATTTAGAATCCAGATATTCCTGTTAAAGTGCAGAAATATAATCTAGTGTGGGTTGAGATGTTTGTGTAAGAGGCATTCAGCGGTCACATGATCCACCGTTACTATCATCTATGGTGAAATCTTTGAGTCTGTTATTATAGACGCTGCAGCGATTAATGAGTGAGGACAATTAAAGCCGCCGGTGTTCATTTACAAGCCAGTGGACTTTTGAACGGGCCGCCGCCATGTTTATCTGGGTCAGCTGACCTTTGGCTTGGAGCAGAATTACGCTTTACAACACTGTTTATTCCCTTCAGAGCAATTCTTCTGTTTTCATTCTGAGGGTTTTCCAGGAACTTTTCCTGAATGGAAGAATGATGAGTGGTCGGTTATCAGCGCTGCCCTGTGCTGGCATCTTCGGTGGCATTTCCTCAGCTGATAGCGGCCCTGTTTGCAGCGCGACCTCTGAACAGTCCCATAGCGTGCTAAAGGCCTATACCGAAGTTCCTCTGTATAATATGCGTGTGACTAAGATCAATAAACAGCGCCCCCTCCCATGCAGAGGAAGCGGTTATAAGCAGGGCTGTGCGTTTACATGCCTCTCTTGCTCCCATTTTCTCTTTCTCTTTCCTTCTTTCATTCTCAGCACAGGAAATTCCCCACAACAGGAAGTCAAGTGAGTCCCAGCGTGTCGGTGAGGGCAGAAGATATTGATTGAGAAGGCAGTTCACCTTTTTTTTTTTGGTGTAATCTCTCCCCTCGCGGGCCGCCGGCCAACAGCTAATGCACAAATTACACGGGGGCGAGGTGCAGACGGACAGGGGCAGGGCCGCTCTTTTCACACGCGATTTTCGATCTACAAAAGGACAAAGGAGTGTGAAGTTGGGTCAGGTTCTTATACAAGGCCTCAGAAACGCTCCTATCTGATCTGGCATTCACCTTAATGAGAGATGCTGAGCTTCTTGGATGCCAAAAAGCATTTATCACAGGCAAACATTAGAATACACGCGCTTTCAAAAGTGCAGACACAATAACGTGATCATTTACTTGCACTGCTGTTCAAAGGTTTAGGGTCCGGTCAGTTGTTTTTTTAATTTTAGTGTTTACAGAATTAATGCTTTTGCTTAGCAAGGATGCATTCAATGGATCAAATCGATTCCAAGTTTTCCTTTCTCTTTGAAATGTTACAAGCTGTTTGTGTATAGATAAGATCCCTGAAGTTGCAAAGACTAAAGTCTCAAACCCAAAGAGATAATCTTTATAAAAGTTAAGACTCTGCCACGCCCCCCTAAAACGGCTCATTCAAACACGCCTCACATGTCTACGTCACGTGTGGGGAGATTTGCAAAACACTGCCCAAATGTACACGCAATGATAGAAGGCGTAGCTATTATTCTGGCTGTAGTATTGTTGCTGCCGCCGGCACCATGTTCTGGAGACGCTGTGTTTCGTTGTGAAAGCGAAAGTACTTTGTTTGGGCTTCCAAAAGAGGACACAACTAGAAATCAGTGGTTAAGCTGTATTTACAACACTGTTCCAGAACAGTTCAACCCAAATATTAGAGTGTGTGCAGCGCATTTTATGGAGGACTATTTCCTGAACCTGGAAAAGTAGCCTACAATGCTGGCTTGAACAAAGGCTGTTTCTATAAAGTGGGGCAATTCCAACTTTGCAAGGACAGTCTGGCACATCTGACTCACAGCCTGTAAGTATGTTTCTGCTACTGACGATTCAAACGTGAGTTTTGAGCAGAGTAGAGTAGTGCTTGTTGTTTGTCGTTTCTCTGATCACAAATGCAGACACGGTAATGTTTACACAGCGCGATGGGACAGTATAAGTCATTATAATCAGTATTTATGTCCCCACTGGATGCAAGAAATGACACGGCATCACAATACGGTGAGGGACGTAACATTTCCGTCTCACGCTTGAGGTAACAATGATCTCAGAACGATGAGCTTTGTAAAAATCGATGCGTTTCAGAAAAGCGGAACATAAAGGAGCAACAATAATGTACAGTGTGTGGAAAACAATGTGTTTTTGAACCATGCAAACACATTGCATTACACCAAATACACAAAATAATGTTCTTATTAGCAACGTCATATGACCCCTTTAACACATTCACATAGAAGACACCTGTTTTAAATTGTAATAATATTTCACTGTTTTTATTTTATTCTTGATTAAATAAATGCAGCCTTGCATGGTGAGCAGAAGAGACTTCTTTTGAAAACATGAAAAAAAAAAAAATCAGACAACAGGGATAAAAAAAATAAAGGTCAAATATAAAATCATCTTTCTTCATGACAGGATAAATATATTTACCCTGACCCTCTGTTATCTTGTGGTTATACTTGTGAAGCAATGTGTGTTAATATTAAATGTTTTGCCTCATGTTACTGTAAGAGCTCACACACACACACACACACACACAAACACACTAAACAAACTTCCTTCTGATTGAAAGCTGAATATTTCTGTGGTAACAGATTCATTACACAGAGTTTGCCGAATACTCCTCGAAATTCTTCCGTTTTGGAGCATATGTCGGCTCATAGACGGCCTCTCCTGCCCTCTCTTCACACGCCGATTGTTTTGCACATGCATCTCTCTGTTTCAAAAGCTGGAAGTTTACTTAAGGTGTTTTTTGCCCTTGCCCTAATATTCCTGTCGCTTCCTTCCTGTTCTTGATTGGCTGCTGTCAGGTGGGTGTTGTTCTTGGCTGTCACTCTTTTTTCCGACCGTCTGTCAATCTCTGGAGTGTGAGAACACGAGAGCGTTTGAGTAAACACTCCTCCGGTATCGACGAGGAACTCTGCTGTGATTTACTGTAAACTGATTTCAGGCTTGTAAATATGTCATTTGTTTGCGTGTTTACATATAGAAATGATGTCATGTAGCTCCTGGGCTCCATTAACGACAATAACGTGTCTCATGAATTTGGATAAAAGCATCTGCCAAATTTGCTGTCTGGTGATGTGTCACAGAAGTCTTCATTCATATTTTCACAAATTAAGACGTCTTGCATCAAAGCAGAAAAAGTTCTGGCATTAAATATTGCATGCACCGCAAAAGTATTTTTGTCTTTATTTCCAGTTCTAATATCTAAACCTCCTTAAATTAAAGATAATTAGATGCAAATGAAACACATGAAGTCTTGTTTTCTGAGAAATGGAACAATTTAAGCACAAATATCTGTCGGTGGGGAATGAAAAGTTGTTTTTGCTTTGAATTATGTTGATATTTCTGAGCCCATTAGCAGATATTTGTTATTATTTTAACTTTACATTCACTTCATGTTGATTGGTTGCTAATAAAGTAAGGCTTATGTCATTTCGCATCTCAAGTAATTTTATCTTGATATAAAAATCTTTGGACTTTGCAAGTGTTGCTAATGCAAGACATTCGCATTTAGAGAACATATTGTGATCAATTCAATTTATTATGTTATATTTCTTATTAAAGGGTCATGCAAAGTCTCAGATTTGCCTTGTAACCCTGTATTAACTATAGCATGTGAATGAGTTTCTCAATCCTCATGTGGGATATTTTCTGGAAGGATGAGACTCAGATGATGTCAGCATGAAAGTATAAGGACTCTCTGATTGATTTATTGATATCTTTCCTCTCCGAGGAGATTCCGGGGGAACTTCCAGCTTTCGATCTGAGCGGTACGGCATGAAATCCGAGCTTTTCACGCGTGACAGTATCAGTGAATCACTGGAATCTACTGGTAAGAAGATAAATCTCTCCGAAACCTGCCAAGAACACGTCCAGGTCACATTTCACCCCAGAATCAAAAGAAAAAGCAGCCTGATGGAGAAAACCCCATTCTCATTACTGTAAACTGACAAAAATACATGGTAGGACGTTATGTGCTTCCTTCAAAGTGAAGCGATTTCAATGTAAAATCATCCCAGACAGGAACATAGTGTTGGCCCAGATCCGGCACACATCTGGCCCGTGTGAAATCCATGCAGGCCAGATGTGGGCCAGATCCGGGCCGACACTGCTTGCTGTCTGCGATTGTATTAAAGTACAGTTTTATTTTAATACATTAGAAAATCACTATTAAAACAACAAACTCAAAAGGAGATTTAAATATAAAACTAATCGTTTTACAGTCTTGTTTTACTTCTTACATCTAATGAGAAACACCATTAACTATCATGAGAAGCTCAAAAGGCATTAACGAAGCATGAGTATTTGTAGACAAATGTGTTTGTCATAAAAAAATAGCATCACAGTGCATCATAGACGGCCTAAAAATACATTTAGTTGTCTTTATGCAAAATATAATTTTAAGATTAAATGTGACCTGGACTTTTTTTTTTGTGAAATTCACACAATTGTGTTTAGTGTTTTAGTATTATTAGATGACTATTATATTCTTAATTAATATTTTTTATTATTTTTTTATTTTTATTTTTATTATCCATTTTGATTTTAGTTAAAAACATTATTTAAAATGTATTTTGTATATTTTATATTATTTCACTCAATGTTATTTATTATATTTATTTATTATTTATTACATATATTTATTTGATACATTTATTTTATTTCGAGCAACAGAATTGTTTTAGTTATGTAATAACCCAGGCTGAAAGAATGTGAAAGGATGATGTGAAGGCCATATGTTATCAGACCGAGGTGAAGATCTAATCTAGACGCCATGTTAATTGGTTAATTGATTGATGACCGCGTCTGGAGTGTGGCGTGAGAGCGGATCGCTGGCGTGCGAGAGTGTGTTAGCGTGACAGCTCAGCTGGGTTGCGGCTGAACACCAGGTTTTTCCAGTTTTTTTGTTCCCGAGCCTCTTTTTTGTTTTTGCTTTGTTTGAGCACGCATCAGCTCGCGAGTGTCTGAGCGCAGGATCTCTGCAGAGACTCCTTCAGGATGATTCCTGGGAGAGATCTGTGTATCACACACTCGCTGCTGAGACTCAGAGAAAGCTCAGTATTTGTTCGTCTGCGTGACCCGGTTGATCGCTGTAAACCCAAGACATTTACTGTAAAACACAGATGGAAAAGTCTCACAATGAAAAAGTAAAAGTCTCGGAACTTATTGTAAAAAAATACACTTGCAACATTTTAGGGTTTACTGGACTGAACTTGAATTTACAGTAAAAACTGTTCATTTCTTTGACTGATATGTTAATATTCAATCTAAAGCAATACAATCTATTTATACCTTTATAATATAATGATAAACATCATAATCAAACAGACACATGATGAATTAGAGTAGCTTATAGTAGGTCAATACTTCTATTTATATATTTAAATATTATACATTACAAAATAACATTACACACATATATATATATATATATATACACACACACACACACACACACACACATCATGGTAACAGACAACAAACATGACTCTAAAATAATGCAATTAAACAACCTACGATGTATCCTAAAACCAAATGCACATTATTAATAACAAAAATGAACAAGAAACCTAATTTAAACAAAATAACATCGAATGGAAAGCGGCACACTGGGATTTTTGTTGTTGTTGTAAATTATAGAATGACTGTTTGTTATTATTTCTGAACTTTTTGGTACTTTCAGCAGTATTTTACTTACACACACACACACACACACACACACGTATGTACACACACTGCCGCTCAAAAGTTTGGGATCAGTGAGATTTTTAATGTTTTTAAGGGAGTCTCTTCTGCTCATCAAGGCTGTATTTATTCGATCAAAAATACAGAAAAAACTGTAAAATTGTGAAATCTTATTGCAGTTTCTAATATTGGTTTTCTCTGTGAATATGTGTTAAACTGTAATGTATTTATGTGATCTGCAGCTGTATTTTCAGCATCATTACTGCAGTCTTCAGAGTCACATGATCTTCAGAAATCATAATAATATACTGATTTATTATGAGTGTTGAAACTGTTGTGATGCTTCATATTGTTTTTTGGAACATGAGATACTTTTTTCTTTGATTCGTTGATGAATACAAAGTTAGAAAATGGCAGTATTTATTTAAAAAAAGAAATTTTGTTACAATATACAATGCCATTCAAAAGTTTGGGGTCAGTTATTTATTTATTTTTCTTCTTCTATTTTTTTTTTTTTTTTAAAGAAATTAATACTTTTATTCAGGAGGGATGTGTTAAATGAATACAATATCATAATAAAGACTTATATTGTTAGAAAAGATTTCTATTTTGAACAAATGCTGCTCTTTTTAACTTTGTATTCATCAACAAATCAAAGAAAAAAGAATCTCATGTTCCAAAAAAACAATATGAAGCATCACAACAGTTTCAACACTGATAATAAATCAGTATATGATTATGATTTCTGAAGATCATGTGACACTGAAGACTGCAGTAATGATGCTGAAAATACAGCTGCAGATCACAGAAATACATTACAGTTTAAAGTATATTAAAATAGGAAACCAATACTAAAAATTGCAATAAGATTTCACAATATTACAGTTTTTTCTGTATTTTTGATCGAATAAATACAGCCTTGATGAGCAGAAGAGATTCCCTTAAAAACATTAAAAATCTCACTGATCCTAAACTTTTGAGAGGATGTGTGTATGTGTATGTATATATATATATATATATATATATATATATACATACAGTGCCCTCCATAAGTATTGGAACAGTAAAGACAAAATTGTTCTGTTGGCCGTGGAGTCAAGACATTTACAAATATGATTAAAAGATGAATATGAGACAAAACTACAGAATGTCATATTTTATTATTGGGTGATTCAACACATAGATGTTTTAGCAGCTAAGAAGTTGAGCACTTTTAGAGTTCATCCCTCTATCTGATGTGAGCATAAGTATTGGAGCAGTTGCCTCTCAGGTCTTTCTAAGTGATCAGCTGTGTCCTGTTGCATTAATTCTTCAGATATTAAAAGCAGGGAATGTGTCGTATCAGTTATATCCATTACTTCTGTATTCTGAATCTTGCATTCGATGATGACCCACACAAACCAGGATGAAGACGAGGGAGCTGACTTTGAGAGAAAAGCAAGTGATTTGGATGCTAAAAGAGGAGAGGAAGTCAGTTAGAGCTCTAGCAAAAACAAAGGGCATGGAGAAATCAAGAGTTTGGAAACCACCAGCGACACCAGCAACCAACAACGACCTGATCGGCTGAGAAAACAACAGTAGCTGATGACAGACAAATCATAAAAGCTGTGAAAATGAACCCTAAAAGACGTGTCTGTAAAATCAGCAACAACTTCCAGAAAGCTGGGGTGATGCTCTGACAATCTACTGTCCTCAGGAGACTTTGACACAGAATTACAGATGCTACACAGCAAGATGCAAACCTCTGACCAGCACCAAACATAGAAAGACAAGATTAGAGTTTGCAAAAAAGCACAAAGGTGAGCCAGAAGAGTTTTGGACCTGTGTTTATGGACCGATGAGACAAAGATGAACCTTTATCTAAGTGATGGGAAAGCACTAATGTGGAGAAAAGAAGGGAAGTGCAATGATCCCAAGCATCCAGCCTCATCTGTAAAGCATGGTGGAGGTGGTGTCATGGCATGGGCATGCATGGCTGTCTCTGGAACAGGCCCTCTCAACTTTACTGATGACTTAATGTATGATGACAGTAGCAGAATGAATTTGGAAGGGTACAAAACCATCTTGCCTACCAATATTCAAGAAAATGCCACCAGATTCATTGGGAAGTGCTTCATATTGCATCAGGACAATGACCCACAACACCCTGCAGTTCAGTCAAGGAGTTTATAAGAGCAAAGAAATGGAAAGTCTTAGATTGCTCAAGTCAATCTCCAGATTTAAATCTGATTGAACATGAATTTCAGCAGCTGGAGAGGAGAGTAAAGGCAGAAACTCCACAAAACAAGCATCGATTGGGATTGTCTGCATTAAAGGCTGGGAAAAGTATTTCAAAGGATGAGAGCAAGAGTCTGGTGATGTCTATGGGTCACAGACTCACTGCTGTGATTGTGTGCAAGGGATCTGCAACTAAATAATAGCTTTTAATCTTTTATATCTGCCTTATGTTCAACTGTCCCAATACTTATGCTCACATCAGATAGAGGGATGAACTCTAAAAGTGCTGTTCTTTTTATTTGCTAAAACATCTGTGTGTTGAAACGGCTAATAATAAAATCTGACATTCTGTAGTTTTGTCTCATATTCATCTTTTAATCATATTTGCAAATGTCTTGACTCCACAGCCAACAGAGAAAGTTTGTCTTTACTGTTTCAGTACTTACATTGTATATATATGTATATATATATATATGTGTGTGTGTGTGTATATGTATATATACAGCTATCATTATAGTTATTGATATATTTAGTGTTGTAGCTATCACATTATATTCAATGTTATATTTATTGTTACAGTATCATAGTTATTTATATATATTTAACGTTAGCTATTGTAGTTATAGTTATCATTATCAATATAGTTAACACTGTCATTAGTTATTTTTATAATTATTTATCATTATAGCTATCATTGTAACTATGGTTATCATAATTTTATATTTATCATTACAGTTATCATTATAGTTAATGTTATTATTATTGTTATATGTATTGTTATAGCTATTATTGTAGTTATATTTATCATTATAGCACAATTAGTAATAATTGTAGTTATAGTTATCATTATATTTAGGGCTATGGTTCTCATGGTTATTGTTATAATTATATTCATGGTTACTGTCATCATTGCTCCTGCTATCTTCATATTTTTCATAGATATCATTACTGTAAGAAATATTCTCACTGTTTTTAATAGTTTAAGTGTGATAGAAAGTTGTCTTTGATGATTGTATGAATGAGTTTTTGACTGATTTTAAGCTACTGAGCTCAGTTCAATCCTTCAAAACCACTGAATGCATGAACGGCCCCTGATCCTGCCTGTGGTCTTAAGATGCTGTCTATGCAGGGAGCTCACTAGGGTTCATACTGTAGTCTGTGCTGATGTTGCTCAGTCCATCATCCACTACACATCTGCTTCTAGCACTAAATAGGAACGCCGTGTTCAGCTCTAAAAATATCCCCGAGATAAACAAGCAGACAAAATTACCTCCCAAAAACTGTGCAGCCGTGCCGTTTCCCCTTTCACCCGAGCATGGCGTGTCAAGATGGGCTGATAAAGATGTGCCCGGAAAACCTCGAGAAACACGAACGCCACACCCAAGATGGCCGCCAGCTTAACCCTTGACCCTGACAGACAGAGCCAGCGGCCCTCAGCAAGCATTTATACTACAGACCATTCCTGTTTCAAATAAATGCTGTTCTTCTGAACTTTCTGTTCATCTGAGAATCCTGAAAAATAAAATGACCGTTTCCACAGAAATATTGTGCAGCACGACTGTTTCAACATTGATAATAATCAGAAATGTTTGTTGAGCAGTAAATCAGTATATTATTATGATTTCTGAAGATCATGTGACACTGAAGACTGCAGTAATGATGCTGAAAATACAGCTGCAGATCACAGAAATACATTACACTTTAACACATATTCACATAGAAAACAGATGATTTACATTACAATAATATTTTCATGATCAAATAAATGCAGCCTCGGTGAGCAGAAGAGACTTCTTGCAAAACATTAAAGAACCTTATTGACACTGAACTTTTGAGCAGTTGTGTATAACAATTAAAATTAATATTTGCACGATTTTGAAAAAACAAATCTGATTTAATATTTTGTTATGAATTAATTATTATTTTAGGATGAAGCAGGTGTGCAGTGCAGCAAAAATAAGTGTGTCCATCATCACGGCACCTTCAGAAAACTGCTATTTTTGTGCACTGCTTATTTCCAGTTTTGAGAACTTAGCTGATTTTGTGCATTCACTGGGAATCGAACCCGTGACCTCGTCTGTTTGAGCTGATGGAGTGGATACACTTCTGTGCCTTACGCACACACACACTCTCTCACACACTGACTCACTCACACACACGCACACACTCACACACATACATACATACACACTCACTCACTCACTCACACACACTCTCTCACTCACTCACACACTCACTCTCGCATGCACGCACGCACACTCACACACATACATACACACTCTCTCACACGCTGACTCACTCACACACACGCACACACACACGCACACACATACACACTCTCTCACACGCTGACTCACTCACACACACGCACACACTCACACACATACATACACACTCACTCACTCACTCACTCACACACACTCTCTCACACACTCACTCTCGCATGCACGCACGCACACTCACACACATACATACACACTCACTCACTCACACGCACACACACACACATTCATTCACTCACTCACTCACACACACTCTCTCACTCACTCACTCACACACACACACACACTCACTCACTCACACACGCACGCACGCGCGCGCACACACTCACTCTCGCACGCACACTCTCACACGCACGCACGCGCACACGCACACGCACACGCACACGCACACACATGAAATGTCCAGATTTAAGGAAAACAACATTCAGTTCTACAACAAAAGATGCAGCACATTTCAAAACTCATCTGTGTGATCAATTTGTTGGTCAAGCTCAGACACTATCAACTATTAATTGTAAGAGAATTGATTAATTGTCTTCCGTGATCAGGATGATTATAGGGAGCTAAAGTTAGTCATTACTTAATTTAAAAGCTCTTTTTCATTTTTGAAGCATCTTTTGAAATGTTGAGCTTGTCAAACTCATTTGTGTGATTTGATCAAACGTGAAGAATATATTCATCAGATCCACTTACTGATGTCGGAGCTGCTGTTTTCCCTCCAAAACGATGTCACTTCCTGGAGGATGATGTCATTGTCAGGTCTACACAAGACTGAAGACACGGGGGGGGGGGGCAGGATCCATATAAATTAATATATGGATATTGAGACATGCACAATCATTCAGAATTTGTTGTTTTTTCAAGAAACTGATATTTTTATTCAGTAAGGATGCATTAAATTGATCAAAAGTGTCACTAAAGATATTTATAATGTTATAATGCAACATGTAATGAAAAAAGAAGTGTAATAATGGGAGTAATCATTGACAATATTTTCGTAATAATATGTAATATTTCATAGGAATATTGAAATATAATTTATTTGTGTCTCCCAAAATGAGTAATAAACATGTTTTAGTCCCGGTGTCCTCATATGAGAACATGTATGAAATCAATGCCCTGCTTCATAACAGAGTCGTTTTGATTTGAAACCCCATAACATTTTCCTGACATGTTGATTTATGACACACAGTTTAAATTTAAATGATAATTACAAAATGTTATCATATTTCCATAAGAGTGTCACTAAATTAATTTCAGACATTTTTGAGGACCAAGGAGAGGGAGTGGTGATGGTGAAACGTTTCCTCTGAACTATTAACACGACAGAGAAACACAGAACATCTCAAACACACGGCTGAAGAGCGGTCAGATCCACTCAAGAGTGTCCTTTACTCGACCTCTGACCTCAGAAACCTCTCCTAAATCAGCGCTGATGCGTCTCATGAGCCTACAGCACTTATAATCTCAAAGCTAATTTCAACATTTACATTAACGATGATTAATAAACGCTGTAAGAGTGTTGCTCACTGTTGATTCATGTGAATTAATGCATGGACTAATCCAAAAGATGACACCTTATTGCAAAGCGTGACCCAAAAAGTTCTACTAAATGTGGTTATTTACTGAAACACGATTCCGTTTCATCTCTGGTTGGTTTGGTTGAATTTATACAGTGTAAAATCATCATTAAATATGTAAATATCTCTACTGTATAATAAAGTAGTGTGATTGACATCCAGTGTTTCCATTTTAATCTCAGTAATTTTGTAGCATTTTATTTCTTTTAAATATGTCTATATGAAGAGTTCAGATGCAAAAGCCTCTAAGTGCCTGAATCTGAAATGTTCTTCTAAAATAAGCATTTTATCAGGCTTCTATATGTGTTTGTTACGTTACTTCACTTTGAACCTATTCAGTGCCATTAGAGTGAAATTACTGAACAAACACACAGGAGTCGGAAACAAATGCTCATTCTAGAAGACACTTAGAGGCTTTTGCGTCTGAATTTTTCATATACTTTTATTAATTTTATTTCAGTTTTAGTTATAGGTAAACTAATGAAAATGAGAAACTTGACTATGGCAGCTATCTGAAATAAGTGTTTTTTTATATTTGATTTTAGCTAATGTTTATTTTATTTCAAGCAACAAAAATGTTTTTATGGTTTTATTCTTAGTTATATAATAACCCTGACATGCACATAGCAAAGCATGTAAATGAAGGCTAGGTAAATATTAATTAAGTCCCTGCATCAGAAAAGGTTGACAAACCCTGTCATATATAAATACACAAATAGGTACATAAGTATAAAGAACAAATATTGCAATGACATATTTAATAATTCACAATAGATGACTTGTCAATGGAGAATTCTCTTTATGTCTTAAAGTTTCGTGTTGTGGTTTCATGTTAAAGTTACATAAACCTAAACAATAGTTCAGCATCAGAGGAAGTATGCAGTCGATCGACATCTGTGAACTCTGCTGACATCCTCACCGGCGCCTCTAGAGGAGCACACACACACACACACACACACACACAGAGAGAGAGAGACAGACAGACACACACAGAGAGAGAGAGAGACAGACAGACAGACAGACACAAACACACACAGAGAGAGAGAGACAGACAGACACACACACACACACACAGAGAGAGAGACAGACAGACAGACACACACACACACACACACACACACACACACTCACACTCACACACACACACACACACACACACACACACACTCACACTCACACACACACACACACACACACACACACACACACAGAGACAGAGACTGACAGACAGACACACACACACTCACTCACACACACACACTCACACTCACACACACACACACACACACAGAGACTGACACACACACACACACACACACACACACACAGAGAGAGACAGACACACACACATACACACACACACACACACACACACACACACACACACACACACACACACACACACACGTGCTGACAGACAGACAGACACACACACACACACATACGTGCTGACAGACAGACAGACACACACACACACACACACACACGTGCTGACAGATCTGCGTGTTTGATATGACAGCAAAAAAAAAAAAAGGAGTCAAACAATATGCGAGAGATGCAACTTCAAAACTACAAAATAAATCTATGTTATTAAATCTCTGCTGGTCACTAATCATGCATTTAAAGTCTGCAGCTCTGTGTTTGGAAGAAAAGTGTGCTCAGATCTCAAGATTCCTGAGAGAGACAATAAAACAATAAAAGCAAATAAACAAGAATAAAAGATTAAATTCTGGCTCATGTTGTGCCACTTGCTGTAGAATGCTTTCTGTATACAGGTGTTTCTCTGGCAGCAGAGCCCGATGAGCTGAGGTCAGTCTCTGGTGACTCTCAGCTGTAGTTTGCTTCCACCTGCAGGATCAAACACAGCATTACAGACTCAATGATGGACACAAACCGCTCACAACATAAAACACTCAAAAGCTCTACACAGTCCCACAATAGCTTGAGAACAATCAGACCTGAAGCCAACTTAACTTTCTCATTAAATGAGTCCAGTCATGTTAAACTGCATTCAAATGTAGCTGAATGACTAAATCCTATTAGACTCTTACTTATTTCTATATAAAGAGGTGGATTTCACTGAAATAAGGTCTGGCTGTGTTCCAAATTGAGTCCTAGTGTACTATCTAGTGTGGACGCCTGTTTCAGCCCAGAAAAATAAAACGATTTTTAACTCACAGACAGACTTTTTTTTCTTGCAGTTCTGAATACATATTTCACGATTCTGACTTTTCCCCTCACAATTCTCTAAAAACTTTATTTCTGAGAAAAGAGTCAGAATTGTAAGATATAAACTCAAAATTAGTGAAATATAAACTCACAATTCTAAAAGGTCACAAAATTACCCTTTTATTTAATTTTAAACTGTGCTTTGCAAATGTTTATATGTTGAAACTGGGTTTACATCACTATTAGGCCCATCACTTTTTTTCTAGAATTGCAAGAAACAGTCTCAGTTGTGAGATAAAAAAAAAAAGGTGCTATTATTATTATTATTTTAATTCCATGTCGAAAACAGGCTTCCATAGTTTACAGACTATTTAAAAAAAGGAAAAAAACTTATGACTTTTTAATTGAGTTTTGGGTAAAACTCTCTGATGAAATAATGAGTCAGGAGACATAGCTGTTATTTCTTTTGGTTCTTTCATCACACAGTTAATAGAAAGTTGAGTTGAGTGCTTTGCATTGTGGGATACAGCATCTCACTCAGTGAGTAAATGCAGAGTGCAATCATGTTCCATACATAGTGTGCGCTGCAAAAAGAGGAGTATGCAGTATGTTATTCAGCTCTCAGTTCATTCTCAGACACAGGTTTGTTTTCCAAGCATCAGCTCAGTCTTTTCATCACTGGACGAGGGATCTCAGGTGAAGCAATCGTTATGCATGTCAACTGAACTTATGATATTATAAAGTGCATGTTCCTCATTTGAAGCAGCCGCTGCTGGACTATCTGCTCAGGTTTCTCTGGGTTGAAGCGTAACGCAGCAGTTATTCCAGCATCATGTGTTCGGCATCAGCTCTCCCTCTCCTGAAGCCCACTCCTCAAGCTCCGCCTCTCCACTGGAGAGAAGGGGTGTGTCCACCGAAAGGCCACGCCTCTTCCCAAACACTCGCTGCTGCAGCTCGATGATGTCATGACGGATATCAGCCATCATCAGCAACAGAAAGTCAAACGACCCTGGAGGCCCCTGGAGAGAGAGAGAGAGCGAGAGGGGGGGAGGGAGAGAGAGAGAGCGAGGGAGAGAGAGAGGGAGGGAGAGAGAGACAGAGAGAGAGAGGGAGGGAGAGAGAGACAGAGAGAGAGAGAGCGAGGGAGAGAGAGAGCGAGAGGGGGGAGGGAGAGAGAGAGAGAGAGGGGGGGAGGGAGAGAGAGAGAGCGAGGGAGAGAGAGAGGGAGGGAGAGAGAGACAGAGAGAGAGAGAGCGAGGGAGAGAGAGAGAGAGAGAGAGAGAGAGAGAGAGGGAGGGAGAGAGATAGAGCGAGAGAGAGGGAGAGAGAGAGAGAGAGAGAGAGAGAGAGTGAGAGGGGGGGAGGGAGAGAGAGAGAGCGAGGGAGAGAGAGAGAGAGAGAGAGAGAGAGAGAGAGCGAGAGGGGGGGAGGGAGAGAGAGAGAGCGAGGGAGAGAGAGAGCGAGAGGGGGGGAGGGAGAGAGAGAGAGCGAGGGAGAGAGAGAGGGAGGGAGAGAGAGGGGGAGAGAGAGAGATAGAGCGAGAGAGAGGGAGAGAGAGAGAGAGAGAGAGAGGGAGGGAGAGAGAGAGCGAGAGGGGGGGAGGGAGAGAGAGAGAGCGAGGGAGAGAGAGAGAGAGAGAGAGAGAGAGAGAGCGAGAGGGGGGGAGGGAGAGAGAGAGAGCGAGGGAGAGAGAGAGAGAGAGAGAGAGAGAGAGCGAGAGGGGGGGAGGGAGAGAGAGAGAGCGAGGGAGAGAGAGAGCGAGAGGGGGGGAGGGAGAGAGAGAGAGCGAGGGAGAGAGAGAGGGAGGGAGAGAGAGGGGGAGAGAGAGAGATAGAGCGAGAGAGAGGGAGAGAGAGAGAGAGAGAGAGAGGGAGGGAGAGAGAGAGCGAGAGGGGGGGGGGGGGGAGAGAGCGAGGGAGAGAGAGAGGGAGGGAGAGAGAGACAGAGAGAGAGAGAGAGAGAGAGAGGGAGGGAGAGAGATAGAGCGAGAGAGAGGGAGAGAGAGAGAGAGAGAGAGAGAGCGAGGGAGAGAGAGAGCGAGAGGGGGGGAGGGAGGGAGAGAGAAACAGAGAGAGAGCGAGGGAGAGAGAGAGCGAGAGGGGGGGAGGGAGAGAGTGAGAGAGCAAGGGAGAGAGAGAGGGAGGGAGAGAGAGACAGAGAGAGAGAGAGAGAGAGAGAGAGAGAGCGAGAGGGGGGGAGGGAGAGAGAGACAGAGAGAGAGAGGGATTTAACAAGTACTTTATTACTCTATAAAACTTACATCACTTTTCAATAAATAAAAAGTACAATTAACAACCTTAAAAATTCACTACAAGTTGATCATCATGAATTATACAAAGAACCTCATTAATACCCCACACATCACAAAAAAGTACATCATTATTTATAAGCCTATAATAGGCAAACTCAATGTTCAATCTTCCTTTTACCAAGCATTGAAACATCGCTTCAGGATCCACTGTAGCAAGCTGTAACCCGTTATTCTTTCTTGTTTTCCAAATTGCCAGTTTAGCTATTCCAATTAAATAATTTAGTAAACACATTTTCCTCCTCACTAAAAAATTATGTTTCATTTTCATTCTAAGTCTGGTCTCAGCAATCCTGGCCATCTAGAGGTTCTTTGTCTCTTTAACAATTCCCAATGTATGACTTTAACTGACGTATAATAGATCAGATGCATCTACTGATCCATCCTGACGATGAAGGTGGCATCTGTTTTTGACGCACAGTTTCTTTCAGGATTAAAATAGAAAGTACTCGGGGCATCCATATCTTTGATAGAGCAGAACTTATCTCTTATCAAAGCTCCCTTTGCTTGCTCCTGAACTTAGCGCTTGTTTTTTCTTGGTTCATACATCACCCTGTACCCTCTCATTATTACCTTCAAGCTGTTTCTCTAACAACTGAATGTCCTTCTTTAGTTTTACTGTTGTTTTAACCATAGTTGAAGTATGAAAAGCATAATTCTGACAAAATAGTCTTATATTTCCTTTACCCACATCCCACCACTGACACACATTTTGAAATGATGACTTCTTCAACTTCCAATTATTCCAAAAAAACGTTTAAATTTTCACAAAAACAGCTGTCATTTGAATGTTTTCTTTACATTTAAAACCAAGATAACCATATGGTGGTCTGAAAAACCATTTGGAGAGATACAAACATCCATTACTTTGTTGTTCCACATTTTCTTCAAATAAAGTCTATCCAAACTTGCACCGCAAACCCTATCATCACACACGTTCAACCAGGTATACTATCTAACTCCTATATTTCTTGTTCTCCAAACATCTTTTAGTTGAAATTCATGCATAATGTTTAACAATGTAACACTTAATTGACTATAAGGCTCCTCCCCATTCCTAGAAAATCATAAAACAATTCTGCCTCTCTGGGCCACTATTGGGGGCATAGACATTAACAAACAAACATAATTCCATCATATTCAACTTCTTCAACATATCAACAGAAAATAAAGTAGCTGCCCCAGCACTATTATGTGTTCCATGGCTCAAAGCAAACTTGCCCTCCCACCACATAGCCCACTCAATTTCATTATCCTTATTAGAATGTGTTTCTTGTAAAAAAAGAAAAAATCTTTTTTAATACTTTAAATTCTGAAATCAATGCTAATTTACCCCTATCTCTTCCCCCATATGGTTGTAGAGTTATAGTTAACTAAAACAAAAACAAAACTTTTTTTTTACTTGAAATGAATGTTAACTGAAATAAAACACTAAAAAAAAATGAAAATTTGTATTTAACGATTTAATTTATGTGAAAAAATATTTTATTTCAGCTACCTGCTAAAGAAACATTTCTCCTTTTCATTCAGTTTAACTTTAAGCTGCAGTCTGTAAGTTTTGCCTCTTTGTCGCCATCTCTGTTTGAAAACCTGGAATTGCAGCTTTTTGCAGCGTTATCTCGCTTGTGTGATCCGGTGCTCCGGCACGGCTTCAGCGCGGATGAATCTAATGTTGAGGTGAATGTGTAGCTGTCAGTCACTGCACCGGTGTGGGTGTTTACTGTTCTTCGCAATCACAGATTCTAGCCTGTCTTGGAATATATGACCCAAATCAGAATTTTCACCATATATTGCCATCAGAACAAGTAACAAATCTGCCACATTTGTTCTGACCAACTGAGCATCGCGCTACCAATGGTGATTAAATCTAACGATCGGTTAGCTCATAGCACATCTAACAGGAAATTAACAAAAAGGCGACTAAAGCTGCCATGAAACTGCGCATGCATGTAATATGCTATATATGAGTCACTAAGAACATGTCTCTGAAATGGTTTTCCAAACTGTCCTGGAGCAGCCCAGCACTGTCTCTCTAATCTAACACACTCGATGCAACTCGTCAGCTCATTAATAGAGACTGAAACGGGTCAGAAGAGGTGATGAGAGAAAACACGATGCGTGTCAGATCCGTGTCATGTTCAGCAGCAGCTCAGCAGCCCAAAACAACCTAATAACCAGCTGCTGGGATGTCTGTTCATCAAGAACAAAAGAAGAAAAAAAAGAGGAAATCATTCACTTTTAAATAGCTGTAAATATTTATCTGTATTTAGTTTAGAATTTAGTGTTTAATAACTTTATTACAGGTAGCCTAGCTAAATATTTATTATAATGGGTTTATGTGAAGATTAGAAGTTACCTAAATTAGAAGTTATTTTTAAAGTCTAATAAATGTTAAAATTGATAGCTCATAATTATAATGTAATGTTTAATGCTATAGTCAATGGTTAAATATTAGGAGGATTTCTTTTTATAGATTAATCGCGATTAATTTCAGAAAAAAATTGTGATTAATTCATTTTTTTTAATCGATTGACAGCACTAAAAGAAATATATATATATATATTAACTAATTCCAAGCATTAATAAAATGATAGTAGTATTTTAATGATAATTAAAAGTACAGTCTTCTAAACATATATTTTTAAACAATCTATCTATTAATATGAGAGATTTAAAAAAACACTTTCAATTTTGAATACACAAATGAAAAAAAGCTTTTTATATAAGCATTTGAATGCTTCTCCAAAAGAGTATAACGTTTACAAAACATTAGATAAATAAATAAATAGAGAGAGAGAGACTGAAAAGATCCACAGATTGTTCAATATTTGTGTTTAGAACAAACCGTGAGCAGACTGACTGAAGAAGAACACAGAGCTGCTGCACAAACACTGGAACTCATGCTGGAACTGATGCCTTTAATGCAGTGAAGTGAGGAGGAACTTACTGGAGATCCTCTGGGTCCAGGAACACCTCGGTCACCCTGCAGAGAAACAGTCACAATCTCACCGTTCATCCCATTCATGTCATTTACAGCGAGCACAGCACTCAGTTTGTGTACTAAAATCATAAATAACAGCACACAGCAATATTGTGTTCATCTACATGAAGCAAGACAAACGTGCCTTCTG